>NC_143034.1:15102500-15255000 GCF_057628025.1 Oncorhynchus mykiss | reverse complement strand
GACAGCGATCACTCACCTCGGATTAGACAAAGAGCTTCTGGATATCAGGACAGCGATCACTCACCTCGGATTAGACAAAGAGCTTCTGGATATCAGGACAGAGATCACTCACCTCGGATTAGACAAAGAGCTTCTGGATATCAGGACAGCGATCACTCACCTCGGATTAGACAAAGAGCTTCTGGATATCAGGACAGCGATCACTCACCTCGGATTAGACAAAGAGCTTCTGGATATCAGGACAGCGATCACTCACCTCGGATTAGACAAAGAGCTTCTGGATATCAGGACAGCGATCACTCACCTCGGACTAGACAAAGAGCTTCTGGATATCAGGACAGCGATCACTCACCTCGGATTTGACAAAGAGCTTCTGGATATCAGGACAGCGATCACTCACCTCGGATTAGACAAAGATTTCTTCTACTACAAGGAGGTCGCACAAGACATTCTCCAAACGCCCCTCAGGGCCGACATCCCCGTTATTTACAAGAGGAAGCGATGCAGGTACAGAGGACAAAGAGCCGGATGCCTGGTCAGGACCCGGGGAAGGCGAGTGGGAAAGTTGCCGTTACCGTCAATACTACTCCCCAACGTGCAATCACTGGATAATAAATTAGACGAGGTACGATCATGAATATCCTACCAACGGGACATCAAAAACTGTAATATCCTATGTTTCACGGAATCGTGGCTGAATGACGACATGGATATTCAGCTGAAAGGATACGCGCTGCACCGGCAAGATAGAACAGCACACTCTGGTAAGACGAGGGGGGGGGGGGGGGGTCTGTGCATATTTGTAAACAACAGCTGGTGCACGAAATCTAGGGAAGTCTCTAGATTTTGCTCGCCACACTACTTGCCTAGAGAGTTCTCAGCTATACTTTTCGTGGCTGTTTATTTACCACCGCAGAACTGATTTAAGTTTCCCTGTATTAAAGTCTCTGGCCACTAAGACTGCACTCAGTCAGCTGTATAAGGAAATAAGCAAACAGGAAACCACTCACCCAGAGGCGGCACTCCTAGTGGCCGGAGACTTTAATGCAGGGAAACTTAAATCAATTCTACCAAATCTCTATCAACATGTTAAATGTGCAACCAGAGGGAAAGAAATTCTAGATCACCTGTACTCCACACACAGAGACGAGTACAAAGCTCTTCCTCGCCCTCCACAACTCTATCCTCCTGATTCCTGCTTACAAGCAAAAATTAAAGCAGGAAGCACCAGTGACTCGGTCTATAAAAAAGTAGTCAGATGAAGCAGATCCTAAGCTACAGGATTGTTTTGCTAGAACAGTATGGAACATGTTCCGGGATTCTTACGATGGCATTGAGGAGTACACCACATCAGTCACTGGCTTTATCAATAAGTGCATTGAGGACGTCGTGCCCACAGTGACTGTACGTACATACCCCAACCGGAAGCAGTCGTGGGTGAACAGGGAGTACAGGAGGGGACTGAGCACTCACCCCTGGGGAGCTCCAGTGTTAGCGATCAGTGTGGCAGATGTTGCTACCTACCCTCACCGCCTGGGGGGTTCCCGTCAGGAAGTCCAGGATCCTGGTGTTGAACGCTGAGCTGTAGTCAATGAACAGCATTCTCACATAGGTGTTCCTTTTGTCCAGGTGGGAAAGGGCAGTGTGGAGTGCAATAGAGATGGCATCATCTGTGGATCTGTTTGGGTGGTATGCAAATTGGAGTGGGTCTTGGGTTTCTGGGATAATGGTGTTGATGTGAGCCCTTACCAGCCTTTCAAAGCACTTCATGGCTACGGACGTGAGTGCTACGGGTCTGTAGTCATTTAGGCAGGTTGCCTTTGTGTAGGCCTGATCACCGACAACGACGGGACAGCCTATAGGGAGGAGGTCAGAGACCTGGCCGGCCGGTGCCAGAATAACAACCTATCCCTCAACGTAACCAAGACTAAGGAGATGATTGTGGACTACAGGAAAAGGAGGACGAAGCACGCCCCCGTTCTCATCGACGGGGCTGTAGTGGAGCAGATTGAGAGCTTCAAGTTCCTTGGTGTGCACATCAACAACAAACTAGAATGGTCCAAACAACACCAAGACAGTCGTGAAGAGGGCACAACAAATTCTATTCCCCCTCAGGAAACTAAAAAGATTTGACATGGGTCCGGAGACCCTCAAAAGATTCTACAGCTGCACCATCGAGAGCATGGTTGCATCAATGCCTGGTACGGCAATTTCTCGGCCTCTGACCGCAAGGCACTACGGAGGGTAGTGCGTACGGCCCAGTACACCAGGCGGTGTCAGAGGAAGGCCCTAAAAATTGTCAAAGACCACAGCCACCCCAGTCATAGACTGTTCTCTCTACTACCGCATGGCAAGCGGTACCGGAGTGCCAAGTCTAGGACAAAAAGGCTTCTCAACAGTTTTTACCTCCAAGCCATAAGACTTCTGAACAGGTAATCAAATGGCTACCAGGACTATTTGCATTGTGTGCCTCCTCCAACCCCTCTTTTTACGCTGCTGCTACTCTCTGTTTATCATATATGCATAGTCACTTTAACTATACATTCATGTACATACTACCTCAATTGGCCCGACCAACCGGCACATTGGCTAACCGGACTATCTGCATTGTGTGCCACCACCCGCCAACCCCAGAGTAGCATAGGGCTCTGAACAAAGGTCAAGGGTCAATAGGGCTCTGGTTAAAAGTAGTGTGATATATAGGGAACAGGGTGATGTTTGGGAATTAGCCCAGGTTTGAAAGTAATTACAGTATCCATCTCATTTTACTCCTGTTCGGCCATCTTGGATTAAACTGAATTAAACTCAGGTGTGATGGTGATTAATTAAAGAAAGGCTGAGATTCTCCTCAGAGGAAGAGATGTGTTTGGTTGGGTTGGTGGGACAGAGATGGGCTTCTTCAAGGCTTCATCAGGGTTCCCAACATGACGCTTTGTCAATTAGATTGTTAGGTTGATCAGTTTTCGATTTGATAAAAACATTTTCCCTAAGTGTCTCATTCCTGTTATCTGTCAATCCAGCAGCAACATCAAATAATCAGACAGGTGTACTAGCCGGACCACAAAAAAATCAGGAGATGGGCCGACAAATGGTTTGACACACCTGAGTTTCAGAATTTTATTTAGCAAATATTTGGTTGGCTTTTTTAACTCTGCATTGTTGGAAACGAGTTCGTAAGTAAAACATTTCACTGTAAAGTCTTCACTTGTTGTATTCGGCGGGCGTGTGACCAATAAAATCAAATTTGAATTGATTTGACAAAAGAGACAGACAGATACAGTAGGTCTCGACATAGGGTGTTTTTCATTTGAACAGGTACTGCCACCTAGTGGATAGAATAGGTTATGACGGCTAAACCGACTTGAACAGGCCTAGTACTCTGACCTCAAATCAAATCAAATTCTATTTTTAACATGTGCTGTATACAACTGGTGTAAACTTTACCGTGAAATACTTGCTTACACGCCTTTCCCAATGATGCATATTAAAAACATTTTTAAAAAAATATATAGAATAGAATAGCAACACAAGACAAATAAAATACACAAGAATGGAGCGATAATCATGGAGCACCAATACCTCCCTCCCTGGCTCCTCCCTTCTCTCACGTGGTGGACCAATTAAAACACCTGATGTGCTTCATCTAAGCGGGTAAGGAAGTCAAAGTTTTATTTGATTTATTAAAGTTGTATTAAACCAGAGAGACACACTGAGGCTTAGGTCTCATTCACAAGCCCTGACAGTCACATCAGCACACACACAGTTATATATATACACAATATACACATTATACACATACAATATACACATTAGCCATTATGTCAGATTTATCTGTGGTAATAGTGGCTCGCTGTTATTGTAATGTTCATGAAGTCAGACTTATCTGTGGTAATAGCGACTCGCTGTTATTGTCATGTTAATGAAGTCAGACTTATCTGTGGTAATAGTGACTCGCTGTTATTGTAATGTTCATGAAGTCAGACTTATCTGTGGTAATAGCGACTCGCTGTTATTGTAATGTTCATGAAGTCAGACTTATCTGTGGTAATAGCGACTCGCTGTTATTGTCATGTTAATGAAGTCAGACTTATCTGTGGTAATAGTGACTCGCTGTTATTGTAATGTTAATGAAGTCAGACTTATCTGTGGTAATAGCGACTCGCTGTTATTGTAATGTTAATGCGTCCACTCTCAAATCCCCATATATTACATGGTCATTGACTTCTAATGGTTTTCTAATTATTGCTAAATATTGTCAGATAAAAATGCACGTGAAGATGTTGGTTCCTTTCAGTCAGGTCAGTCATTGAGAAAGTGAGGCCAGTTTCAAAACTTCATTTAAAAGCTTTATTCGTAAATCCAAGACTCCCAAGTACAAAAGTTAGATGTATAAGCAGGGGTGGCAAAAGTACTTAACTGTCATATTTGAGTAAAAGTATCTTAATAGAAAATGATTCAAGTAAAAGTGAAAGTCACCCAGTAAAATACTACTTGAGTAAAAGTCTAAATGTGTTTGGTTTCATATATTCTTCAGTATCAAAAGTTAAAGTATAAATCATTTCAAATTCCTTCTATTAATCAAACCAGGCGGCACCATTTTCTTGTAAACTCAGTCATTGTTTACAAACAAATCATGTGTTTTTAGTGAGTCTGCCAGATCATAAGCAGTAGGACGACCAGGGATGTTCTCTGTTTAGTGAGGCTGCCAGATCAGAAGCAGTAGGACGACCAGGGATGTTCTCTGTTTAGTGAGTCTGCCAGATCAGAAGCAGTAGGACGACCAGGGATGTTCTCTGTTTAGTGAGTCTGCCAGATCAGAAGCAGTCGGACGACCAGGGATGTTCTCTGTTTAGTGAGTCTGCCAGATCAGAAGCAGTAGGACGACCAGGGATGTTCTCTGTTTAGTGAGTCTGCCAGATCAGAAGCAGTCGGACGACCAGGGATGTTCTCTGTTTAGTGAGTCTGCCAGATCAGAAGCAGTAGGACGACCAGGGATGTTCTCTTGATAAGTGTGTGAATTGAACCATTTTCCTGCTAAGAATTCAAAATGTAACGAGTATTTTTGATTGTCGGTAAAATGTATGGAGTAGAAAGTACATTATTTTCTTTAAGAATATAATAGTAGGGCCTCCCGGGTGGCGCAGTGGTTAAGGGCGCTGTACTGCAGCGCCAGCTGTGCCATCAGAGTCCTGGGTTCGCGCCCAGGCTCTGTTGTAACCGGCCGCGACCGGGAGGTCCGTGGGGCGACGCACAATTGGCCTAGCGTCGCCCGGGTTAGGGAGGGCTTGGTCGGTAGGGGTGTCCTTGTCTCATCGCGCACCAGCGACTCCTGTGGCGGGCTGGGCGCAGTGTACGCTAGCCAAGGTGGCCAGGTGCACGGTGTTTCCTCCGGCGCATTGGTGCGGCTGGCTTCCGGGTTGGATGTGCGCTGTGTTAAAGAAGCAGCGGCTTGGTTGGTTGTGTATCGGAGGACGCATGACTATGACTTTCAACCTTCGTCTCTCCCGAGCCCGTACGGGAGTTGTAGCGATGAGACAAGATAGTAGCTACTACACAATTGGATACTACGAAATTGGGGAGAAAAAGGGGTAAAATTTTTAAAAAATATATTTAAAAAAAATAATATAATAGTAAAAACCTAAAAAGTAGTAAGTAAGTAGTACTTTTACTGAAGTAAAAGTACTATAACAAAGGCTGCTCTCGAAATGGTTACAAATGGCACCCTATTCCCTATGTAGTGCACTACTTTAGACCAGAGCACATATGGGCTCTGGTCAAAACTAGTGCACTATATAGGGGATAGGTGCCATATGGGCTCTGGTCAAAACTAGCGCACTATATAGGGGATAGGGTGCCATTTGCAACGCACCCAGAGTGTTGCTGCAGTAAAGGAATTAGTTGGTACTGTAACAGCAATGTAAAAAGCCTCAGTCATACACAGATGTAGGATCTTAAATTGATCACTCTTTTGTTGCTGAGAATAGCCTACTTTTGTCCAGCTTATAGCCTGACCACCGATCGATCCAGCAATATTATGGACAAAACGTTTCAATCCTGTTACTACAGGATTATTTTGCTGTGACAATATAGGTCAAATTAAGATCCTACATCTGTAGCCTACACACAGACATTATACACGCACACATACCAATATGAAACTTCAATGTTCAGCAAACTACAGTGGAGACTAGCATAATATCAGAATGACAAGTAAAGCATGTTTACAGTAATAGCAAACACAACATTCTTAACTGAAATCTGCACCAGGGGAAACAGTGCCACTGTTCAACCCAGCATATTTGTTAATGTTATTGTTGAGGAGTATCAACAACAACAATTTTGCAGTACATACTCTGCTGTTATATTGTATGTACAATGACGTACAATGGTGTCCAATGAGAAAAAACGGTGTACATTGTTGTTGTAATATCGCAAAAGGATGAGGCAGTTCCACAATGACGGATTCCAGGGTTAAAGGGATACTGCGAGATTCTGGCATTTACAATATCATGTTTATTTCCCTGCGTGCAGTATGAAGGTGTCACGACTTCCGCCGAAGTTGGTGCCTCTCCTTGTTCGGGCGGCGTTCGGCGCTCGTCGTCACCAGCTTTCTAGCTTCCACCGATCCATGTTTCTGTTTTCCATTTGTTATGTCTTGAATGTATACACCTGGTTCCCATTTAGTTATTATTATTTCCCTATTTAGCCCTCTGGTCCCCATTATGTTTTGTGCGTGATTGTTCCTGATTTGTTGTTAGTCTTTTGTGTTAGGGTTAATGAGCCCTGCGTGGATGTATTTTTCCCGAGTAAAGTTCGTCATTTTTTACTCAGTGCTGTGTCCTGCGCCTGACTCCGTTCTCACCTCTGCACAACTAACACCTGACAGAAGGAAGTTAGCGGTACTTTCGCGAGCCAATGCTAACTAGCGTTAGCGCAATGACAGGGGGTCTACAGGTACGGTAGCATTGAAGGCTAGTTTACACAGTTGTACGTTAAGGTCGTTTAACAACATAAAAAAGTGGTTCCAACTTCTTGTTTTGTTCAAAACAATTCAAGACAATTTGTGAGAAACTACTTCCTAAAAATATATCTTGCATCCTATAGCATATATGTAGGAACTTGTTTTGAAGTGTTACTGTAACAATAATAAACTCTTGATAGTCTTCAGAAAAGCAGCAGGCACTCCTTACACATTTCTACAATAATATAAACTCTTGATAGTCTTTAGAAAAGCAGCAGGCACTCCTTACACATTTCTAAGATATAGACCCCATCATCAAACCTGCAGTCGGAGACATAAGAATTAGGAGCATCCCAAATGGAACCCTATTCCCTAATATGGTACACTTATTTTGACCAGGACCAGGGTCCATATAGGGTGCCTTTGCAGAACTGTAACGTAGTCACTGAGAGATCACTGGGATGGGTGACTTGTTGGCACCAGTTCCCTCCCTGTTGAACAAAATACACCACAATTTGAGTTTTTACATTTGTGCATTTTGGTTGTTAGCATTGATTGACTAAGAAGCAGTTTATTAACATATTATTCATTTATATTGTTGGTCTTAAAGTGACTGCAGCACCATCATGGGGGATAGATACTGTAGAGGCAGAGAGCAACAGACTGAACAATAAACTATACTATCTGTCTATAGAGATCGGCAGGTAGCCTAGCGGTTAGCGTATCTCACAGTACACCTAACTGAAAGCCGACGTGCCCATGAGCAAGGCACTTAACCCTAATTTGCTCCAGGGGCGCTGTACTACTATGGCTGACCCTGTAAAACAACACATTACTGTGTATCCGGGGTATTTGACAATAAAACATCTTATCCTCACCATCGCCACCAGTGGTCTTCCTCCTGTTGTAGTAGAGGAGACCAGCTGCAGCAAAGACCACCCCCAGCACCAGCCCAGATGCCCCGATGGCTATCTTACTCCTCTCAGACTCTGGCAGAGACATGTCTGGGATGAAACGTAGTAACATGAATGTAGTTATAGTTAGTTGTTTGAAAAACAACACACATTAATTACCTAACTTATCAGAGCTCTTTGCTCCCTTATTTCAATCTTTCCTTACTTCATTGCTTTCTTACTTCCTTGCTTCCTTATTCCCTTCCCTAAACCATTTCCAGTAACACTCAGTTTGTTCCCTGACTTCCTTGTCCCCTTACTTCCTTACCCCAGTGGAGGATCTTTGGTTCAGTGAAGCTGGCGTGCTCCACCATGCAGGAGATCTTCTCTCCAGGCGTGGGAGTGTACTCCAGGTAGGAGTGGATCTGATAGTGCCAGTCGCCATTGGCTAGCTCCTCAGAGGAAGTCATGTTTGAGGTCACTTCCTGTCCATTCCTCAACCAGGTCACCCTGATCTGTTTTGGGTAGAACTTGTAGGCGCTGCACGTCAACATGGAGGGGTGTCTGTCACCGTGGGCCGTCATGGACCTCAGATGAACGGAGGGCTCAACTGAGAGGGGAAAATAATATAAAACACAATTATTTTGTTTTCTACTGCTTGGTGTTTTTCCAATGGACAGGTATGGACATGTCCACTAAGGTTGTATATCTATATACGGATCAGTTCCCTTTCTAGCTTGGGTGTCAATGTGTTCCACCTATAAGCTTTAGTAAGTGTCATTTTAGACGGAGTCAATTGAGGTTGCTTGTGTTGTGTCAGACTGATACCCAAGCTAGTTCTCTTTCACTTCCTCAAAACAAACTCAGCAAGCTTCCACCCTGTCATGGTGCGGGTTAAATAAGAACTGCACAGGCAGGTTTCTTTCTGGAAGTTCCCTGACTTGTCAAACCCAAACGTAACTCATGTAATAATCAACAAAATGGTGCTTAAAAAAAAATATTGTAAAATTATGATGTGAAATTAATTTTTCCTGAAATATCTTTTGCAAATGTATTTTTTTTCCACCATTGCTCTCCATAGAACTGCTTACCGTTGTTGTTTACTCCAGCCTCGTAGGCGAGGGCACCATAATGTTTGCAGAAGGAATGAAGTGGAGTTTGAAACGATGCCAGGACCACGGGATTGGCGTTAAATTGCTCAGCAGTATGTATCCCAATGGGTGTGTAACCAGTCAATCTATTGAGAGTGCTGTTGTATTCCATGACCTTCACCATGTCTGAAATAGCTCTCCAGATGTACTCCACGTCGTGTGGATCTTCCCCTCTGTAATAACAAAGGTCGAGGATGGTGATAAAGTGTCCATCTGGTGAGAAAAAAACATGAATGAACCATAAAGGTTTTTGTGGTTTTTTTAACGTTTTTTTTTATTAAAACTGAGTGCATATGGCTTTTTATTACTTTACAACAGAATTTCACAACAGCTACTGCATTTTAGGCTGCAGAAATCACACAAAAAATTGCACGAAACCCTGGAGGGACTGAATAATAGTGAAGACATCAAAACTATGAAATAACACATTTGGAGTCATGTAGTAACCCCCCAAAAAAGTGTGAAACAAATCAAAATATATTTTATATTTGTGATTTTTCAAAGTAGCCACCCTTTGGCCTCATGACAGCTTTACACACTCTTGGCATTCTCTCAACCAGCTTCGTGAGTCTTGAAGGAGTTCCCACATATGCTGAGCCAAGGCCGTGGCCATGGAGTCAGCATTAGGGGGGACCAAATCTGCCGGGGGGTCTGTGGGTCTCCCCCAGAAACAAATCTACATTTTAAAACTAATTTCCTGTCATTCTAAAATATAAAAAAATTCACTAACACGGGATTAACTTTTTATTTTTAACTACGTTTAATAGTGTATTGTATTACATTGCTCTGTTTTTTTTCTAGTTTCATTGTTTGTAATGGCAAAGATTAGGGATTAATAAAGTACAACCCTAATCGTATAAACAGAAATCTATGCATTGTTATATGAAGACAAGTCCCGATATTGTGGCCAAGGTTTAGCAAATTGTAGTTTTTATTTACAAGTAAACTTGTGTGGGCAGCAGGGGCATATGCTCTGCACTGCCTTCCTCTCCTCTTGTCCGATCTTCTCCTCTCCAGCCCTCTCTCCTTCGGTCCTATATTCTCCTCTCCAGTAATCTCCTCTCTTCTCCAGTCATCTCTTCTCCTTTCCTCTGCTGTCCTCTCCAGTCAATGACTTGTGTTTTGACTTGCCATTCTCCAAGCAAAGGATCTAAAGGCCTTTTTGCACTTATTGTTGACCGATAAAAGGCATATTCCTTCAAGGTCCAGTTTTTCCAGTTTCTCCTGGTGCACGTGGCACAAGGCCACATAATTCAGCCTTGTTTGACTCATCGATGATCTAAGCCATGTCTTCAGCCTCATCAGGGCACTAAAACTCCTCTCAGCCTCTACAGAAGAGGCAGGGACGACCAGCAGAGGAGAGTATAGCAGAGGAAAGGAGAAGAGATGACTGGAGAGCGTTTGCTCTGCTCTGCCTTACTAAAGCTTCCACCTGACTGAAGGCTCCATTTCCTGAATAATGCTAGCAACAGCTGAGCTCGTTTGATATGTGTAATTAGCCCCAAACATGGCCAGCTGCACCTGCAGTAGTCTTGAATTCAATTCAGGATACTCGTCTACCACCTTGTCCATGTCTCCGCGTAGCAGCACACATTCAAGCTGCTGCAGCTTGTAAAATCCAGCCTGATCAAACCTCTCTATGAATTGAGTATTCACTGTGTCCAAGGCGTTGTAGAATTGGGTTCTGTGCAAAGACTGGGCATCCGGATTTATTTGCAGCCTGACCGGTGCAACGCTTTGTAGGTTTGAGATATGAGGCATCTGAATAGGTTGTAGGTCCAACTTTGTTGCCATAGCAGTTGCTTTTGTGAACAAGACATCAAAGTGCCCCTCCGTTCGCTTGTCCTGCATGCTTGTTTTGACACGGTCCACAGCCTCCAACATGCCTGAAACGGTCTGTTTCCTAAGTTGCAGGGAGGTGTCCAGGCACTCCAAATCCCCCATCAGGTCTTCAGCCATTACAAGGCCCAACTTGCCAGATTGATTTAAGAAGCCCCCCAATTCATGCACCAGACCCATTGAATCTCTTATAGTGGAGAGGCTACACAGGCAGCCTGCGTAACTAAGTTCACACAGTGTGGACCACAGTGACAACACATATCCAGCGGGTTGTTCTTTCTTTAAAATGTCTTGCACCCCCTCGCACCGTCACAGGTTTATCCTGAAAGTTGGGACAGAGGGAGGCCTAGACGCATCATCACATGTGACGGTGATCACATCACACATCTTGGCTATATTTTGCCCTGTCGTTGATGACACTTCGTAGAGTCCCAGGAATTCTTCCTTTGGCTGTAGATCTGGATCTACAAAAAGTCAAAGTTATTGACTCCTGCTCAGCTCCTGATATTTCCTGGGTGTATTCAAACATATTGACTCCTGATCAACTCCTGATATATCCTGTGTGCCATCAAACATATTGACTCCTGCTCAGCTCCTGATATATCCTGGGTGTATTCAAACATATTGACTCCTGATCAACTCCTGATATATCCTGTGTGCCATCAAACATATTGACTCCTGATCAGCTCCTGATATATCCTGGGTGTATTCAAACATATTGACTCCTGATCAATTCCTGATATATCCTGGGTGTATTCAAACATATTGACTCCTGATCAATTCCTGATATATCCTGGGTGTATTCAAACATATTGATGTTATGCGCATTGATGTTACTTCCGACACAATCGACAGTGTTTAAGATTGATTGTACCTACACACAGCAGTCGAGCTACGGCTTCTGCTGGGGTACGGCAGCACCACTGGGACAAACCACACACAGAACTGCAGTACACCGTAATACTAGAACCGGTAGTAATAATAATGGCAATTTGTTAAGTTTAGTTATGATTACATTTGCTAATTATTATTTCGGACGGAGGATTCCTGGTTGCCTGTTTTTATTTTATTATTAATATGTTTTATATCAATATATTGGGGCATTTTGAGCATATTTGAATATTGGGGTCGATGTGTCCCCCAATATATATATATATATATATATATATATATATATATATATAGTGTAACGATCCTGGGTTTATAACTCGCGGAAATCGACCCAGCCACATGAGCTTTGGCGGCACAGTCGATAGCGCGCCGGACCTCGAGCTCGAAGGTCGAGGGTTCGAGACCCCTGCCGTTTCATTACAATATTATAAATACGGCCCTGTGCTGAGCACTTGTTGGCTGCTTTTCCTTCACTCTGTGGTCCAACTCCTCCCAAAATATCCCAATTGGGTTGAGGTTGGGTGATTGTGGAGGCCAGGTCATCTGATGCAGCTCTCCTTCAGAGTAAAATAGCCCTTTTCCAGCCTGGAGGTGTGTTGGGTCATTGTCCTGTTCAAAAACAAATGATAGTCCCACTAAGTGCAAACCAGATGGGTTGGTGTATCGCTGCAGAATGCTGTGGTAGACATGCTGGTTAAGTATGCCTTGAATTGTAAATAAATCCCTGACAGTGTCACCAACAAAGCACCCCCACACCATCACACCTCCTCTTCCATGCTTCACAGTGGGGACCACACATGCGGAAATCGTCCATTCACCTACTCTGTGTCTCACAAAGACACAGCGGTTGGACTCATCAGACCAAAGGACAGATTTCCACTGGTCTTATGTCCATTGCTCGTGTTTCTTGGCCCAAGCAAGTCTCTTCTTCTTATTGGTGTCCTTTAGTAATGGTTTCTTTGCAGAAATTCGACCATGAAGGCCTGATTTACGCAGTCTCCTCTGAACAATTGATGTTGAGATGTCTGTTACTTGAACTCTGTGAAGCATTTATTTTGGGCTGCAATTTCTGAGGCTGGTAACTCTAATGAACTTATCAAATCAAAGCTTATTTGTCACGTGCACCTAATACAACAGGTGTAGGTAGACCTTACAGTGAAATGCTTACTTACAAGACCTAACCAACAGTACAATTTATGATCCCATACTTATTTTCCACCATAATTTGCAAATAAATTCATTAAAAATCCTACAATGTGATTTTTTGGATTTTTTTACTCCTTTTGTCCGTCATAGTTTAAGTGTACCTGTGATGAAAATTACAGGCCTCTCTCCGTCTTTTTAAGTGGGAGAACTTGCACAAATGGTGGCTGACTAAATACTTTTTTGCCCCACTGTATGTGTTCCTTTTGTCCAGGTGGGAAAGGGCAGTGTGGAGTGCAATAGAGATTTCATCATCTGTGGATCTGTTTGGGAGGTATGCAAATTGGAGTGGGTCTAGGGTTTCTGGGATAATGGTGTTAATGTGAGCCATTACCAGCCTTTCAAAGCACTTCATGGCTACGGACGTGAGTGCTAGGCGTCTGTAGTCTTTTAGGCAGGTTACCTGAGTGTTCTTGGGCACAGGGACTATGGTGGTCTGCTTGAAACGTTGAGCTAAACTTATCCTATGCAGCAGAGGTAACTCTGGGTCTTCCAAAGTTCTTGAAATTTTCCAGATTGACTGACCTTCATGTATTAAAGTAATAATGGACTGTTGTTTCTCTTTACTTATTTGAGCTGTTCTTGCCATAATATTGATTTGGTCTTTTACCAAATAGGGCTATCTTCTGTATACCACCCCTACCTTGTCACAACACAACTGATTGGCTCAAACGCATTAAGAAGGAAAGAAATTACACAAATTAACTTAACTAGACACACCTGTTAATTGAAATGCATTCCAGGTTACAACCTCATGAAGTTGGTTGAGAGAATGCCAAGAGTGTGCAAAGCTGTCATCAAGGCAAAGGGTGGCTACTTTGAAGAATCTCAAATATATTTTGATTTGTTTAACACTTCTTTGGTTACTACATGATTCCATATGTGTTATTTCATAGTTTTGATGTCTTCACTATTATTCTACAAGGTAGAAAATAGCAAAAAATAAAGGAAAACCCTTGAATGAGTAGGTGTGTCCAAACTTTTGACTGGTACTGTATGTTTCAGTAAGATTGGATTTTTAGCATGTAATAGTGGAGAAGGGTGGTGGGTTTTTAGTGAGTGTAGGGTTAGATGGTAGGGTATTTGTTTATTTATTATTACATACTTTTCAAGCAAAGTATAAGGGAGTTATACTCCAGTCTAGTAGGTAGCGATAATGCTATTGGATGCCAACCGCCATTAAACCTCATAGAAGAAGTGTTGCATATTTCGTCACAATATTGTTTTGAACTTTTGTTTTGTACTGATGCCTGACTTTGCATTCTACTCAATGCACCGTCAATGCAGGCTGATGAAGATTTAATCGAAAGGGCATTACAATGACATTCAAAAGGAGCCAAATCATTTGTAGGAAGAACTTTTGTCCCCATTTTGATGTCACCAGATATACTTTAGACATAGTATAACGGTCGGTAGCTAAGATTGAGGGGAGGCCATTGGATTTTATCTCGCTAACATTAGCATTGCTAGCTGTTTCTGACAAACATTGCCATCTGTCTAAAGTCAATTTGATGACATGATAATGCAACATTTCCTACTATACATTTGACTACTTTATCAATGTCATCGTATTGCCAGGCACTATAGTGTAATTTAGACTAAACAGTAGTTAGCCTCTGTCCAGACTGACTGGGTTTATCACCACTTTCCAACAGGTGGGTCTAATCTTGAATGCTGATTGGTTAACAGCCATTCCAGCTGGTGTCTATTCCACAATTTACCACCAGCTAAATCCATGACATTAAAATGCCTATTTACTCTGTTCCATCTGACTGTGCAATCCACTGTCTCATCAGCCCAGGCAGGGAAGTTAAAAACTTGCTCTCCACTATAAAAAGCATCTAGACATTATCTCACATTTCCTTTAGACTAACATTTGGACTGGAACGAATTGAAAAACAAAATCACTGAAGCTGGAGACTCATATCTCCCTCACCAACTTTAAGCATCTGCTGTCAGAGCAGTTTACATATCATTGCACCTGTACATAACCCATCTGTAAATAGCCTAACCAACTACCTCATCCCCATATTATTATTATTTTCTTGCTCCTTTGCACTCCAGTATCTCTACTTGCACATTCATCTTCTGCACATCTATCACTCCAGTGTTTAATTGCTAAATTGTAATTATTTCGCCACTATGACCAATTTATTGCCTTGCCTCCCTAATCTTACTTAATTTTCACTCACTGTATATAGACTTTTGTTTTCTTTTTTCTATTGTATTATTGACTATGTTTTGTTTTTATTCCATGTGTAACTCTATTGTTGTTTGTGTCGCACTACGTTGCTTTATCTTGGCCAGGTCGCAGTTGTAAATCATGACTTGTTCTCAACTGGCCTACCTGGTTAAATAAAGGTGTTCTCAACTGGCCTACCTGGTTAAATAAAGGTGTTCTCAACTGGCCTACCTGGTTAAATAAAGGTGAAATAAAAAAAATTGTAAAAAATAAAAAAAATAGTTTAACAGGGGCGATTTGTATAAACCTTAGTGTCTGTCCGACATTTGCAACATTGTTTCAACATTCAAATGATCTTCAACTGTCCCATATTAATGATCGTGTAGGGTTCGGGAGTAGGGACGAGAGAGAGGCAGGCAGCGTTTCTCAGCCAGTTAACACGTATCAGCGGGCAACATTTTTATGGATATATACAAAGAAATGTCAATTGAAAAAAAGTAAAACAAAACGCAGCTAGTTTTCAATCTTTCCATCGTCAGTTTGAAGTTAGTGTTAGCTGTGTTGTTGGCTAGCTCCTCTGAACATGTAGGACAAACGACTAGCTCGCGTCCATAGATACATAACAAAAAGAACGAACGACTAGCTCGCGTCCATAGATACAGAACACAAAGAACGAACGACTAGCTCGCGTCCATAGATACAGAACAAAAAGAACGAACGACTAGCTCGCGTCCATAGATACAGAACACAAAGAACGAACGACTAGCTCGCGTCCATAGATACAGAACAAAAAGAACGAACGACTAGCTCGCGTCCATAGATGCAGAACAAAAAGAACTAACGACTAGCTCGCGTCCATAGATACAGAACACAAAGAACGAACGACTAGCTCGCGTCCATAGATACAGAACAAAAAGAACGAACGACTAGCTCGCGTCCATAGATACAGAACACAAAGAACGAACGACTAGCTCGCGTCCATAGATACAGAACAAAAAGAACGAACGACTAGCTCGCGTCCATAGATACAGAACACAAAGATAATGAAAATATGTCGATCATTATTTGAATATGTTGGTAACCCGTTTTATATAAGTGATAATGCCATCGAGTCCTCAGGCATTATCATTTAATTAGAGCACCACTATGGCGCGTCATAAGAGGGCATTTTGAGAACATTCTTAACAATGGCATGACCGACCGGGTGACGGAACAGCACATTATCCCTTTAAATCTGGTAGCAACAGAGTTGTTCATACTGCAACTAACTTTATCTAAACCAACAAGAACTTTCAAATGTAAAGAGCAGGCTAATTCATTGACAGTCTTTCAGCAATATAATCTCAGAGTTAAGAAATGTTTTTGTGCAGATACGTGCAAAATGGTACAGCTTACTAACCAATTCTTAAGATTTCTACTTACCAGTTGGAGTGAAGAATGAAAACATAACCACAAACAACAAATATGACTGCAAGCAAGCCATCATAGTTATAGAATGTTGAAAGGACGGAACTATGACCTACTCATTGCAGTAGTTATGAGAGCCAATATTTTTTCAGAGATCAGTTCTGTCATCTGTTTCTGGCTGGTATGAACTTTTCATTTATCAAGCTCTGCAGCTCTCGACTTCAAAAACGTTTTAAAACACGAATTTGATGTAAATGTGGAGTATATTGTTTAAGTCAATAGGTCTAAAAAAAATGAACTAAATCAAACATTTTATTTTGGGAGGGGGGAATATTAAGCGAGCCCCCCCCCCCCCCCCCTCCCATTTAATGCAATAACATCTGATCATTAGTGTTGCCACAGTTTAGATTTTTTTTCCATTGGAAACATGCTGTTTGTTACAAAAGCATTCTCATTACTTGATTAGAAAAAGGTTTTCTCAATGTCCTCACTGTATCTGTAAGGGATTTCCTCCTCCTCTTCCGAAGAGGAGAGGCGAAAAGGATCGGACGACCAATATGCGGCGTGGTAAGTGTCCATACTTCTTTTAATAAGAAATAGTACACATGAACAACTGAATACAAAAACAATAAACGTGGAATGAACGAAACCCAAAACAGTACCGTGTGGTGAAAAACACAGACACGGAAACAAACACACAGTGAAACCCAGGCTACCTAAGTATAATTCTCAATCAGAGACAACTAATGACACCTGCCTCTGATTGAGAACCATACTAGGCCGAAACATACAAATCCCCAAATCATAGAAAAACAAACATAGACTGCCCACCCCAACTCATGCCCTGACCATACTAAATAATGACAAAACAAAGGAAATAAAGGCCAGAACGTGACAGTATCAAAATCACCTTGACTCAGAAATAATGATACCATAAGGATGATACACACAACCAGAAACAAATAATATAACTAACAGAAACATTTGAAATAACCTTCATTCCATATCCACACATTACATGCATGAGGACTCGGATAATAATATGTTGCCCCTTGCAAATGTTTTTTGTGATGAGTTAAACATGTTGATGCAATAGGCAAGTTAATATCCAGTGTATTCGGAAAGTATTTCAGAACCCTTGACTTTTTCCACATTTTGTTACATTACAGCCTTATTCTAAAATGGATTAAATAAACGTTTTTCCTCATCAATCTACACCAATCTACACGCAATACCCCATAATGACGAAGTGAAAACAGGTTTGTAGAATTCTTTCAAATTCATTAAAAATAGTATTCATTAGTATTCAGACCCTTGGCTATGAGACTCGAAATTGAGCTCAGGTGCATCCTGTTTCCATTGATCATCCTTGAGATGTTTCAAAAACTTGATTGGAGTCCACTTGGCCATCGAAGCCTCGGGCATTATCATTTAATTAGAGTACCACTATGGCGCGATAAGAGGGCATTTTGAGAACATTCTTAATAACAATGGCATGACCGACCGGGTGACGAAACAGCACATTATCCCTTTAAATCTGGTAGTAACAGAGTTGTTCATACTGCAACTAACTTTATCTAAACCAACAAGAACTTCAAATTTAAAGAGGGTAATTAATTGACAGTCTTTCAGCAATATAAATCATCTTACAAAAAATGTTTGTATTTGTGCAGATACTGTGCAGAATGGTACATTCAATTGATTGGACATGATTTGGTGGGTCCCACAGTTGACAGTGCATGTCAGAGCAAAAGCCAAGCCATGAGGTCAAGGGAACTGTCTGTAAAGTTCCGAGACAAGATTGTGTCGAGGCACAGCTCTGGCGATGGGTACCAAAACATTGTTGCCTCCATCATTCCTAAATGGAAGAAGTTTGGAACCACCAAGACTCTTTCTATAGCTGATAGCCTGGCAAAACTGAGCAATCGGGGGGAAAGGGCCTTGGTCAGGGAGGTGACCAAGAACCCGATTGTCATTGACAGAGCTCCAGAGTTCCTCTGTGGAGATGGGAGGACCTTCCAGAAGGACAACCATCTCTGCAGCACTCCACCAATCAGGCCTTTATGGTAGCGTGGCCAGAAGGAAGCCACTCCTCAGTAAAATGCACATGACAGCCCGCTTGGAGTTTGCCAAAGGCACCTAAAGGAGACTCAGACCATGAGAAACCAGATTCTCTAGTCTGATGAAACCAAGATTGAGCTTTTTGTCCTCAGGATCTCAGACTGGGGCGAAGGTTCACCTTCCAACAGGACAATGACCCTAAGCACACAGCCAAGACTGGCTTCGGGACATGTCTCTAAATGTCCTTGAATGGCCCAGCCAGAGCCCGGACTTGAAACCGATCAAACATCTCTGGAGAGACCTGACAATAGCTGTGCAACGACGCTCCCCATCCAACCTGACAGAGCTTGAGAGGATCTGCAGAGAAGAATGGGAGATATTCCCAATTACAGGTGTGCCAAGCTTGTAGTCTCATACCCAAGAAGACTCAAGGCTGTAGTCGCTGCCAAAGGGGCTTCAACAAAGTACTGATTAAAGGGTCTGAATACTTATGAAAATGTAATGTTTCTTTTTCATTTTTAATAAATTTGTCAGTCAAACCTGTCTTTGCTTTGTCATCATGGGCTATTGTGTGTAGATTGATGAGACAAAAAATGTTGGTAACCAGTTTGTGATAGCAATAAGGCACCTCGGGGGTTTGTGGTATATGGCTTAATTATACATTACACATCTATCAGCACATCATACTCTACTACATAGCTAGCCCTACATACACTGAGTGAAGAATATAATATTGAGTTGCACCCCCTTTTTACCCTCAGAACAGCCTCAATTCATTGGGGCATGGACTCTAAAAGGTGTCGAAAGCGTTCCACAGGGATGCTGGTCCATGTTGACTCCAATGCTTCCTACTGTTGTGTCAAGTTGGCTGGATGTCCTTTGGGTGGTGGAACATTCTTGATACACACTGGAAACTGTTGAGCGTGAAAAAAGTTTCAAAAGTTTGGACACGCCTACTCATTCCAGGGTTTTTCTTTATTTTTACTATTTTCTACATTGTATAATAGTAGTGAAGGCATCAAAACTATGAAATAACACGTATGGAATCATGTAGTAACCAAAAAAGTGGTAAACAAATGAAAATATATTTTATATTTGAGATTCTTCAAAGTAACCACCGACAGGTTTGCACGCGCTTGGCATTCTCTCAACCAACTTCTTGAGCTAGTTACCTGGAATGCATTTCAATTAACAGGTCTGCCTTGTTAAAAGGTTAATTTGTGGAAATTCTTTCCTTAATGCGTTTGAGCCAATCAGTTGTGTTGTGACAAGGTAGGGTTGGTATACAGAAGATAGCTCTATTTGGTAAAATACCAAGTCCATATTATGGCAAGAACAACTAAAATAAGCAAAGAGAGACGACAGTCCATCATTACTTTAAGACATGAAGGTCAGTCAATAAGCAACATTTCAAGAACTTTGAAAGTTTCTATGAGTGCTATGATGAAACAGGCTCTCATTAGGACCACAACAGGAAAGGAAGACCAGGAGTTACCTCTTGCAACAGCCAGGACTTAACCACAAAGACTAATATAGATGCTTGTGCAACGTATAGTGGCAGTCTTTTAGACACAGAGTAACAGTATCTATTATAAGGCCTGCAGCAAAGCATATGAATCTTAAGGTCCCTCCCTTAATAATGGGGAGGGTCTTTGGGACTACCCCCTACATTCACTGTGGGGACGACGTCATCGATGCACTTATTGATGAAGCTAATGACTGATGTGGTGTACTCCTCAATGCCTCTGGAGGAATCCTGGAACACATTCCAGCGTGTGCTATTACAACAGTCCTGTAGCGTAGGATCTGTTTGCTCTGAGCAATTTTTTATTGATCTAGTCACTGGTGCTTCCTGCTTTAATTTTTGCTTGTAAGCAGGAATCAGGAGGACAGAATTGTGGTCAGATTTGCCAAATGGAGGGTGAGGGAGAGCTTTGTAGGCGTCTCTGTGTGTGGCGTATAGGTGGTCCAGAGTTATTTTTCCTCTGGTTGCACATTTAACATGCTGATAGAAATTTGGTAAAATGTATTTAAGTTTCCCTGCATTTAAGTCCCCGGCTACTAGGAGCGTCGCCTCAAGGTGAGCGTTTTCTTGTTTGCTTATGACGGAATACAGCTCTGTCCCGCAGGTGTGATGTTCGGATGTACCGATCCTGTGCAGGTGTTGTTACACTCGCCACTGCGAGGACGATCAGCTGTCCATCCTGTAGCGCTGTCTTAGGCGTCTCACAGTACGGACATTGCAATTTATTGCCCTGGCCACATCTGCAGTCCTCATGCCTCCTTGCAGCATGCCTAAGGCACGTTCACGGAGATGAGCAGGGACCCTGGGCATCTTTCTTTTGGTGTTTTTCAGAGTCAGTAGAAAGGCCTCTTTAGTGTCCTAAGTTTTCATAACTGTGACCTTAATTGCCTACCGTCTGTAAGCTGTTAGTGTCTTAACGACCGTTCAACAGGTGCATGTTCATGAATTGTTTATGGTTCATTGAACAAGCATGGGAAACAGTGTTTAAACCCTTTACAATGAAGATCTGTGAAGTTATTTGGATTTTTACAACTCATCTTTGAAAGACAGGGTCCTGAAAAAGGGACTTTTTTTTTTGCTGAGTTTATATACTTTTTACAATATTTGAAACTCATATGCAACACATATTAATGCCAAAATAACATGCAAAACAGGCAAGCCCCCCCCCCCCCCCCCAAAAAATGTGGCTGCCCCACCTGCCCTGAATGATGGGTCGCCACTGATCCTAGGTAGGATACATTTCTTGTCCCTAACAAACTGAACCAATAGACTAGGTTTTAGAGCTGCATACCCGTGGACTGGGAGGGAGCGCATTCTGCGACAGCACTGCATCAGGAGTGCACATATCATGTATGTTACTATGATTTTGTTCTCTGATCAACTTTATTTTCTTTCGCTGTGTAAATTGATTTGATACATTCACTGTAATATGAAGCCGAACATTGAGCTTATAAATTCTTGGTTAAATATGCATAGACTTCTAACTGAGGCTTTCTGTCTTCATTCTGTAGAGCAATTATGCACCTGATGTCACGTTCTGACCTCTATTTCTGTTGTTTTGTATTTATTTAGTATGGTCAGGGCGTGAGTTGGGTGGGCAGTCTGTTTGTTTTTCTATGTTTTGGGGCATTTCTATGTTTTCGGCCTAGTATGGTTCTCAATCAGAGGCAGGTGTCATTAGTTGTCTCTGATTGAGAATCATACTTAGGTAGCCTGGGTTTCACTGTGTGTTGGTGGGTGATTGTTCCTGTCACTGTGTTTGTTGTCACAGGATAGGACTGTTTTGCGTTTTCACATTTCTTGTTTTTGTTAGTTTGTTCATGTGTAGTGATTTATTAAAACATGAATAACCACCACGCTGCGCTTTGGTCCGCTTCTCTTCCTCCTACAGACGAACGCCCTTACAGAATCACCCACCTACCAAGGACCAAGCGGCGTGGTAAACAGAGGCAGCAGCAACAGCAGCAGCAGCAAAAGCAGCAGTGGGAGAGGCTGCACTACTTGGAGAGATGGACTTGGGAGGAGATTCTAGACGGGAAAGGACCCTGGGCAGAGCCAGGAGAATATTGCCGCCCCAAGGCCGAGCTGGAGGCAGCAAAAGCAGAGAGGCGGCATTATGAGGAACTAGCACGGCAGAGCGGATGGAAGCCCGAGAGTCACCCCCAAAAATTTCTTGGGGGGGGGCACAGGGGGAGTGTGGCAGAGTCAGGAGTCAGACCTGAGCCAACTCCCCCCGTTTATCGTGAGGAGCCAAGGAGGAGCTCAGAACCAGAGCTGGTGTTGGAGGTGAGCGAAGCAGAGACTGTGAAGGAGTTAATGGGGAAATTGGAGGAGAGTGATATGAGGGACTTGCTGGTTTGGTGCATGAGGCACGACATTCGCCCGACGGAGCGTGTCAGGGATTTAATGGCACCGGGGTCAGCTCTCCATACTCATCCTGAGGTGCGTGCGAGGGGTCTGGTGAAGACTGTGCCAGCCTCACGCACCAGGCCTCCTGTGCATCTCCCTAGCCTTGCACGTCCTGTGCCATCTCAGCACTACAGTGCTCCTAGCAGTGCTAACTGTGGCGGGCGTGGTGCTGGTCAGGCACCGTGTTATGCAGTTGTGCGCACGGTGTCCCCAGTACGCGTGCTTAGCCCGGTGCGCTACATCCCAGCTCCCCACATCTGCCGGGCTAGGGTGAAGATCCAGCCAGGGCGGTTGGTGCCAGCCCTGCTCTCAAGATCTCCAGTACGCCTTCACGGCCCGGTCTATCCGTCACCACCTCCACGCACCAGCCCTCCGGTGGCAGCCCCCCGTACCAGGCTGTCTCTCCGGCCCATCCTTACAGGGGCTTCCTCCTCTCCAGCGCTGCCGGAGCCTCCCGCCTGTCCGGCGCCTCTGCCTCTCGCCTGTCCGGCGCCGCTGCCGGAGCCTCCCGCCTGTCCGGCGCCTCTGCCGGAGCCTCCCGCCTGTCCGGCGCCTCTGCCGGAGCCTCCCGCCTGTCCGGCGCCTCTGCCGGAGCCTCCCGCCTGTCCGGCGCCTCTGCCGGAGCCTCCCGCCTGTCCGGCGCCGCTGCCGGAGCCTCCCGCCTGTCCGGCGCCTCTGCCGGAGCCTCCCGCCTGTCCGGCGCCTCTGCCGGAGCCTCCCGCCTGTCCGGCGCCTCTGCCGGAGCCTCCCGCCTGTCCGGCGCCTCTGCCGGAGCCTCCCGCCTGTCCGGCGCCTCTGCCGGAGCCTCCCGCCTGTCCGGCGCCGCTGCCGGAGCCTCCCGCCTGTCCGGCGCCGCTGCCGGAGCCTCCCGCCTGTCCGGCGCCGCTGCCGGAGTCTCCCGCCTCTCCGGCGCTGCTGCCGGAGTCTCCCGCCTCTCCGGCGCTACCAGGGCCTTCCTCTTCTCCAGCGTTGCCAGAGCTTCCCGTCTGCCCAGCGCCAGCTGAGCTTCCCATCTGCCCAGCGCCAGCTGAGCTTCCCGTCTGCCCAGCGGCGCCAGCGCCGTCCGTCTGCCCAGCGCCGCCCGTCTGCCAGGAGCCGCCAGTGCCGCCCGTCTGCCAGGGGCCGCCAGTGCCGCCCGTCTGCCAGGGGCCGCCAGTGCCGCCCGTCTGCCAGGGGCCGCCAGTGCCGCCCGTCAGCCAGGGGCCGCCAGTGCCGCCCGTCAGCCAGGGGCCGCCAGTGCCGCCCGTCAGCCAGGGGCCGCCAGTGCCGCCAGTCAGCCAGGGGCCGCCAGTGCCGCCAGTCAGCCAGGGGCCGCCAGTGCCGCCAGTCAGCCAGGGGCCGCCAGTGCCGCCAGTCAGCCAGGGGCCGCCAGTGCCGCCAGTCAGCCAGGGGCCGCCAGTAAGCCAGGGGCCGCCAGTGCCGCCAGTCAGCCAGGGGCCGCCAGTAAGCCAGGGGCCGCCAGTGCCGTCAGTCAGCCAGGGGCCGCCCGAGCAGCTGACCCTCTGTCCAGAGCAGCTGTCGCCCCTCTGTCCCAAGCTGCTGCCGCCCCTCTGTCCCGAGCAGCTGTCCCTCTGTCCCGAGCAGCTGTCCCTCTGTCCCGAGCAGCTGTCCCTCTGTCCCGAGCAGCTGCCGCCCCTCTGTCCCGAGCTGCTGCCGCCCCTCTGTCCCGAGCTGCTATCGCCCCTCTGTCCCGAGCTGCTATCGCCCCTCTGTCCCGAGCAGCTGCCCCTCTGTCCCGAGCAGTTGTCCCTCTGTCCCGAGCAGCTGCTTCACCTCTGTCCCGAGCTGCCCCTCTGTCCCGAGCAGCCCCTCTGTCCAGTGGGGTCATTGAGAGGGGTGGCCATGGTGAGTAAGCCAGGGAGGCGGACAATAAGGCGGACTAAGACAATGGTGAAGTGGGGTCCGCGTCCCGCGCCAGAGCCGCCACCGCGGACAGACGCCCACCCAGACCCTCCCCTATAGGTCAAGGTTTTGCGGCCGGAGTCCGCACCTTTGGGGGGGGGTACTGTCACGTTTTGACCTCTATTTCTGTTTTGTATTTATTTAGTATGGTCAGGGCGTGAGTTGGGTGGGCAGTCTGTTTGTTTTTCTATGTTTTGGGGCATTTCTATGTTTTCGGCCTAGTATGGTTCTCAATCAGAGGCAGGTGTCATTAGTTGTCTCTGATTGAGAATCATACTTAGGTAGCCTGGGTTTCACTGTGTGTTGGTGGGTGATTGTTCCTGTCACTGTGTTTGTTGTCACAGGATAGGACTGTTTTGCGTTTTCACATTTCTTGTTTTTGTTAGTTTGTTCATGTGTAGTGATTTATTAAAACATGAATAACCACCACGCTGCGCTTTGGTCCGCTTCTCTTCCTCCTACAGACGAACGCCCTTACACCTGACCTCTCCGGTTTCACAGCTATTCCTTTTAAATCTTGTGGTTTCCCCAAGAAAAGCCAGACCACAAAAGCTTGGTGGACACTTATTTTCTTTAGCCTACTAATAGCCTTTTGGAGTAGAGATGCACTCTTGCTTTGCTTGCTAAATGTAAAATAGGCCACAGCATTCAGGGTCGGGGAGTTGCAAAGGAGAAGCACATATTTCCCTACTCTTGACAAAATAGCAATACAACATATGAGTGGCCTGCTAATGTACCTTTCTGGACCGTCGAGAATAGACACAAACGGATCTAAAAAATTATAGGCTAATGGGCCTATACAGTTATTTCGGCATGAAACACAACAGGACGTGTGAGCAGCTTACATCACTGCAGTTTACAGCCTATGGACAGTACTTGTGTAATGATTTGATAACAACAACACATTCCTCATCCCACTGTGTTGTTGTAGCCCAGGTATAAGAATGTTCTGGTCTAAAAACGTAGTCCTAACCAATAGTGGAGCTTTGAGCCCGGGGACCACAGACCGCAGTCTGGATGAACTCACTACAGAGTTGTTCATTTATTTTTATTCCACTTTGACAGGTAAATATTTTGCCTATGGCCTTAATATTTAGCTAATGAATGGCCTAATATCTAGCCAATATTTAGCTTCCTACTTCGGCTACACATCACAAGCCTCTCTACCAGCTGATCCCGTGTTCAACAGACTAAAGGCTATGCAAGCCTCTACGCAATAGGCCATTCCTCTTCTCCTGAAATTCCAGGAAAAGCTATAGGCTACAAAATCTATAGGACATTTATTTTTATAGTAGGTATAATAGCCTATTCGTGTGATCACTTTTGGCATGTTATGATAAGATTGTTACTCTGACGCATTGCAAATAGTTGCACAGGACCGACAGAGATGAGCACATTGAAAAATAATAACCAAAGGAATTGACAAGCATTATGACAGCATTATGGAAATCACTTCAAACCACTTGAGCAACGAGGCAATGACATTTTGTAAAGATGCGCAGGCTAAACGGAGTTTGTCGTTGAATTGCTACATTTAAATACAAGTTACTAAATCATTTTTCATTTGGCCTACATGTACAGAGCATTCGGAAAGTATTTATTATCACCCAGAGACATATAGGAGATTATACTGTTTATTATCACACAGAGACATATAGGAGATTATACTGTTTATTATCACCCAGAGACATATAGGAGATTATACTGTTTATTATCACCCAGAGACATATAGGAGATTATACTGTTTATTATCACCCAGCAACATAGATATTATACTGTGTATTATCACCCAGAAACAGAGATTATACTGTGTATTATCACCCAGAGACATATAGGAGATTATACTGTGTATTATCACCCAGAGGCATATAGGAGATTATACTGTGTATTATCACCCAGAGACATATAGGAGATTATACTGTCTATTATCACCCAGAAACAGAGATTATACTGTGTATTATCACCCAGAGACATATAGGAGATTATATTGTGTATTATCACCCAGAAACAGAGATTATACTGTGTATTATCACCCAGAGACATATAGGAGATTATACTGTGTATTATCACCCAGAGACATATAGGAGATTATACTGTGTATTTTCACCCAGAGGCATATAGGAGATTATACTGTGTATTATCACCCAGAAACAGAGATTATACTGTGTATTATCACCCAGAGACATATAGGAGATTATACTGTGTATTATCACCCAGAAACAGAGATTATACTGCGTATTATCACCCAGAGACATATAGGAGATTATACTGTGTATTATCACCCAGAAGCAGAGATTATACTGTGTATTATCACCCAGACATATAGGAGATTATACTGTGTATTTTCACCCAGAGGCATATAGGAGATTATACTGTGTATTATCACCCAGAGACATAGAGAGTATACTGGGTATTATCACCCAGAGACATAGAGAGTATACTGTGTATTATCACCCAGAGACATAGAGAGTATACTGGGTATTATCACCCAGAGACATAGAGAGTATACTGGGTATTATCACCCAGAGACATAGAGAGTATACTGGGTATTATCACCCAGAGACATAGAGAGTATACTGGGTATTATCACCCAGAGACATAGAGAGTATACTGGGTATTATCACCCAGAGACATAGAGAGTATACTGGGTATTATCACCCAGAGACATAGAGAGTATACTGTGTATTATCACCCAGAGACATAGAGAGTATACTGGGTATTATCACCCAGAGACATAGAGAGTATACTGGGTATTATCACCCAGAGACATAGAGTATACTGGGTATTATCACCCAGAGACATAGAGAGTATACTGGGTATTATCACCCAGAGACATAGAGAGTATACTGGGTATTATCACCCAGAGACATAGAGAGTATACTGGGTTTTATCACCCAGAGACATAGAGAGTATACTGGGTATTATCACCCAGAGACATAGAGTATACTGGGTATTATCACCCAGAGACATAGAGAGTATACTGGGTATTATCACCCAGAGACATAGAGAGTATACTGGGTATTATCACCCAGAGACATAGAGAGTATACTGGGTATTATCACCCAGAGACATAGAGAGTATACTGGGTATTATCACCCAGAGACATAGAGAGTATACTGGGTATTATCACCCAGAGACATAGAGAGTATACTGGGTATTATCACCCAGAGACATAGAGAGTATACTGGGTATTATCATTGACGTTGGGTTCCTTTGACGAGGAAGAATATTCCGGTAGCGACTCCCAGCAGCCCCAGCGTCAGACCCAGTCCACAGAAAACAGCAGGACCAACACTGGGATGGGGGGGCACCTCGAACTCTGTGTGAAGATGTTTCTCTCTTTAAACATGTTTTACTACAAAGATTTCAGTAAAATGTAAATGTTACATAAATATTTAATCACCCCATGTCCTGGTTAAAGGTTCATCTAGGGCCATGTGATCCACAATACAGGTGTAGATGTCTCCCTCTTGTGGTTCAAAGGTCAGAGTGGAGAAACGGTAGAAAGTGTAATCACTGTTGGTTGCATATTGACCCACTTTAACCCCCTTGGGGACGTTCTCATCATTCTTGGTCCATTTGACTTGGACAGGCGGAGGAAAGAAATTATTGATGAAGCAGACGAGAGAGTTGTTTATTCCCAGTTTCACTTCTTCCTTGGCATACAATTTGATCTCAGGAGGAACTGTGGTTGAAAAAATATATATACTATTAAGGGTTCTAACTAACTAGCTATCTCCAAAAGTGGTCATTAGCTATGACTGCATGTTGGCTTGGCAGTCCATTCAGACCAGCAGCTAGCCACAACATTCATTTGACCAGGTTCTCTTTTAGTGATTGTATTGACATGGCATGGCATTTAGTTTCAAGTCTTTTCCATACATTATCATCATTAAATTATTTTTGCTGTAAAAATGTGTCAGAATACAATTTGAAATTATTTTGAAATACTCCCTAAATCCCAAATGTTTAAACTCTGCCCATTGATGAAGCAATTTCCAATAGAATTTGAACCCAGGTCTAGAAAAAAATATAAACAAAAATACTGTACCTTTAGCTTCTGGGGTTTCAAGGCTGAAGACTTTAATGTAATTGCTAAGATCTGCTCTTTGGCTCTCTGCAGTTCTGACGCAAATAGGACAATCTACATCATTTACCCATTCTGGTAACGTTACCACGTCTTCTTTGTTTTTTAAATATACATGGAGATATTCATTACCGTCTGCTACAATGGTCATGTTAAATTCCTCCGTTTCAGAACGTGCGCCTATGACAGTGAATACATGCGCTGTGAAGGAAGAGGGTAGAATTCATCAACATTTATTCTGTCATAACCAACCATACTATCATTGTGATGCAACAAATAAAGCAAATGTTCTATTTTTGCTTGGAAGTTGTTTTTCTTATAAGATAACAGTTGAACATTCCTCAGTTACTGTACATTGCAAGGAACCATGTGCAATCTCAGGTTAGTGCCTCATGGCCTGTCAATCTGTTCTTACCTTGTCCTTGTGTAGAACTCACCGTGAAAAGCACAATCATAAACACAAGAGCCATCATCATGCCATCAATTCACGATGACTGCTGTGTTTGAGTGTTCATTCTAAAAGGGAAATCCAACTAAATCACAACTTCCTCCTCACTCCTCTCTAGCGTCTCTCATATGTTGCACCAATTAAAAATCTGTATGCTGTTTCTAGGCAGACAAGTTTGTGTCAATTGTTTTCCACACAGGTAACTGTTTTGAACTGTGGTCAAAAACCAAATTGGAATTAGAGTCAACATATTCAACATACAGTCATTATTATTTGCCCTAAAAAATATATACTGTGAATACAATGAGTGTACAAAACATTAAGAACACGTGCTCTTTCCATAAAATAGACTGACCAGGTGAATCCAGGTAAAGGCTTTGATCCCTTATTGATGTCAGTTGTTAAATCCACTTCAGTGTAGATGAAGGTGAGGAGACAGATTAAAGATGAAGGGGAGGGGACAGGTTAAAGATGAAGGGGAGGAGGCAGATTAAAGATGAAGGGGAGGAGACAGGTTAAAGATGAAGGGGAGGAGGCAGATTAAAGATGAAGGGGAGGAGACAGGTTAAAGATGAAGGGGAGGAGTCAGGTTAAAGATGAAGGGGAGGAGACGGGTTAAAGATGAAGGGGAGCAGACAGGTTAAAGATGAAGGGGAGGAGACAGGTTAAAGATGAAGGGGAGGAGACAGGTTAAAGATGAAGGGGAGGAGGCAGATTAAAGATGAAGGGGAGGAGACAGGTTAAAGATGAAGGGGAGGAGGCAGATTAAAGATGAAGGGGAGGAGACAGGTTAAAGATGAAGGGGAGGAGGCAGATTAAAGATGAAGGGGAGGAGACAGGTTAAAGATGAAGGGGAGGAGTCAGGTTAAAGATGAAGGGGAGGAGACGGGTTAAAGATGAAGGGGAGCAGACAGGTTAAAGATGAAGGGGAGGAGACAGGTTAAAGAAGGATTTCTAAGTTTTGAGACAATTGAGATGGATTGTGTGTGTGTGCCATTCAGAGGGTGAATGGGCAACACAAAACAGGGTATAAACGGGGCCTTTGAACGGGGTATGGTAGTAGGTGCCAGGCGCACTGATTTGTGTCAAGAACTGCAACACTGCTGGGTTTTTCACGCTCAACAGTTTCCTGTGTGTATCAAGAATGGGGGACGGAGGGGGTCATACCATGGATCATTTAGCTATTTCATTTAGAATTTTAGGACCCCTTTAGGTATAAAAAAAATGCATACACTACCGATCAAAGGTTTTAGAACACCTACTCATTACAGGGTTTTTCTTTATTTTTACTATTTTCTACATTGTAGAATAATAGTGACGACATCAAAACTATGAAATAACCCATATGGAATCATGTAGTAACCAAAAAAGTGTTAAACAAATCAAAATATATTTTATATTTGAGATTCTTCAAATAGCCGCCCTTTGCCTTGATGACAGCTTTAAACCTGGCCTCTTCCATTTTTGCAGTAATGCTGCAATTAGTTGGTTGTAATTTTGGGAAGAGCAGACATTTCCATATATTTTTGTTAGCTGCATGTATGACAACTCCACCAGTCCTATTTATGATAGAATTTACAAAGAATATACCTTTTTTTGTCATTTATTGTTGTTGAAATTAGTATATTTGAGTTTTTTTTTAATTCCCTTTTTCTCCCCAATTTCATGGTATCCAATTAGTAGTTAGTCTTGCCTCATCGCTGCAACTCCCATGGCTGAGAGCCAGGCATCCTCTGAAACACAACCCAACCAAGCCTCAGTGCTTCTTGAAACAATGCCCATTTAACCCGGAAGCCAGCCACACCAATGCAGGAAACACCGTACACCTGGCGATCGAAAGTGGACAACCTTGTTTTACTCCTCTTGACAGTTTAATACTTACTGAGAAGTAGCCATTATTTAAAAAACATATTTGATGGTCCTGTCAACCCTTTTTTAAACGTTGGTTGAATAGAACAGGTGTAGACCTCACAGTGAAATGCGTACTTACAGGCTCTAACCAATAGTGCGAAAAAAAGGTGTGTGTGTGTGTGTGAGAAACGGAAATATCATATTTACATAAGTATTCAGACCCTTTACTCAGTACTTTGTTGAAGCACCTTTGGCCTTGTGTCTTCTTGGGTATGATGCTACAAGCTTTTCACACCTGTATTTGGGGAGTTTCTCCCATTCTTCTCTGCAGATCCTCTCAAGCTCTATCAGGTTGGATGGGGAGCGTTACTGCATAGCTATTTTCATCAAGGATCCCTGCACTTTGCTTTGTTCATCTTTCCCTTGATCCTGACTAGTCTCCCAGTCCCTGCCGCTGAAAAACTTCTCCACAGCATGATGCTGCCACCACCATGCTTCACCGTAGGGATGGTGCCAGCTTTCCTCCAAACGTGATGCTTGGCATTCAGGCCAAAGTGTTCAATCTTGGTTTCATCAGACCAGAGAATCTTGTTTCTCATGGTCTGAGAGTCCTTTAGGTGCCTTTTGGCAAACTCCAAGCAGGCTGTCATGTGCCTTTTAATGAGGAGTGGCTTCCATCTGGCCACTTTACCATAAAGGCCTGATTGGTGGAGTGCTGCAGAGATGGTTGTCCTTCTGGAAGGTTTTCCCATCTCCACAGAGGAACTCTGGAGCTCTGTCAGATGTTATGGAGAGATGCTGATGAGGACATGTTGAATAATAATTACTGTATAAATATACAGGACATACACTTTGTAATCATTTATGTCACATTGAAAACGCTGATGTTATTTCGTGATGTTCCGGGGACGTCCTTATTTTTGTTTGATGGGCGGCATCATTTGAACATTTGAATGCACATGTGCAAAGTTATGTGAACGTGAATCATCATCACATGTGAATCACATGTGGTTTCACGATCTCACATGAAATTTCACGTGTGAAATATGCGCAAATCATGTGATTTTCAATATGTGAAATCATGTGTTAACTGCACATTCTTGTATGATAACAATCCATATGTGGTGGTGCGAGTATAGGTGAATTCCATGTTTTTTCTCTCCAGATGGACACTTTGTCACGTCCCTCGACCTTTGTTATTCCAGAGGGGAAGATCCACAACGTGAGTTCATCATCAGAATCTATTCAAACATGGCGACAGCTGCAGAATACAACAGTGCTTTCAATAGATACACTGGATATAGAGTTGGAATATATCATGCTGAGATACAGAACAAAGATCTGTTTTTCTACTGCAAAAATGATGGTGAACTTGTCTACAAAGCTGGATTTAATAAAACTGGTAAGTATCCATAGGCAAAATGTATTTTACATCATGCGTGTTTTATGGCATATAAAATATTCTGCTAAGCACTATTTGGTTGACTCTAACATGAGTGAGGTTTGCATTTGACAAGTCAGGGAACTTCCAGAAAGAAACCTGCCTGTGCAGTTCTTATTTAACCCACACCATGACAGGGTGGAAGCTTGCTGAGTTTGTTTTGAGGAAGTGAAAGAGAACTAGCTTGGGTATCAGTCTGACACAACACAAGCCACCTCAATTGACCCTGTTTAAAAGTACACTTTGGTGGAACACTTTGACACCCACGAGACCTGGCCAGTATGAATCTGTCCAACCTTATTGGACATTTACACTATCAGTCAAAAGTTAGGACACACCTACTCATTCAAGGGTTGCTGATTGCTGCAAATTGCTGATTTGGAGGGTAGAGTGTCTACTCTTCATCAGATTAAAGAAGATGAACAGCTGATTGATTCTTTGCTTGAGTCCGCGTGGTGGTGAACGAAGCCACTTGCCCATGGCTTGTCATCGCGGCCTCGGAGGAGCCTGCGGCTGTGAGATGTGCTGTGGTCCCGCTGGAAGAGCCTTGGCCATTACCGGGAGCTGTGCTCGAGCATCCGGTCTGCTCCACTCCCTCTGCTCCACCTCAGGAGTCATGGATTACTGTACGGAAACCAAAAAAACATTAGCAGGAAAACGCCAAGGCAAAGTGATGCCTTGGAACTGGGAAACAGATACCGGGTATTGGAAGAGTTGGAGATTTCTGCTTCTGGCAGAACAAGCAATTTTGCCCGGAAGCAAGTGGACCCCTGCCATCTAAACAATTTACAATGAAACAGCTCTATAACTAGCCCCAAACAACCTTCTAGGAGGAAGATAACTCAAGAGAGACGCAGCAGTCCCACTGTCCTTATTGTAGGCTCATCTATGATCCAAAATGTTTCTATTAGGAAAGCAGAGACCATCTGTTACCCGGGTGCCCGGATCCAGGACATTGACTGTATGATCCCGCTACTCATTAGTAAACACCCGACTGCTTCAGCTATCACTGTCCATGTAGGGTCAAATGATATTAAATTACAGGAATCTGAGCAACTTAAAAAGGATTTTAAATCACTGATTCATACTGTACTTAAATCAGGTAAACAATGCATTATTTCAGGTCCATTCCCGTCTCCACGCTCTACGGATAATAACTTCAGTCGTATACGCCAGCTACACATCTGGCTAAAAGGTTATTGTTGTTCAATAAGCATACAATATGTGGACAATTTTACAGCTTTTCTACATCGACCAAATGTATTTCTCAGGGATGGATTACATCTGAATAGGTATGGTACAAGCATTCTCTCCTCAAACCTGGCTCTCACTATAGCCTCATACAGTGCATATGAGAATTGACAATATATAGCCTTGGGGGTTGATACTCGGAATTGGTCGATTCCCCATCAGGCTATACTGACTGCTCCCCCCATAGCTTTAAATAGCTCTACAGGTGCTGCTAACATGGATGAAACTTTTGATGGATTTTATGTTATTGTTACACTACTCTCAAGGTACCGTGTTGCCACTTCCTCGTACAGTTATTGTTAAAAGTAATCTTATTTCCATCCAACTCAGGCCTGTCAGGAGTTACACAAGGAACTCATCTAATAAGGAAGCAAACTGAGTGACTGACGGGAATTTCTGTGGTAAGGGAACAAGGAACTAAAGATTTGGGGAAGTGGGGAATCAAAGAGCTCATATTAATGTGGTTCACCATTTCAGACATACTTTTATTTCATCCCAGACACAACTCTGCATGATTTAAGTGTGGTTATATGTATGTTAGAGATGTGTTTACTTTGTGACTGTAACTTGAGCCATTCTAACTCAGAGTCTGAGAGGAGAAAGATAGCCGTCTGGGCTGGTGCTGGGGGTGGTCTTTGGTGCAGTTGGTCTCATCTATTACAACAGGAGGAAGACCTCTTGTGGTGAGACATACAATAATCTATCAAAGATATTATAGTTCACTGGTGGTGAGACATACAACAATCTATCAAAGATATTATAGTTCACTGGTGGTGAGACATACAACAATCTATCAAAGATATTATAGTTCACTGGTGGTGAGACATACAAGAATTTATCAAAGATATTATAGTTCACTGGTGGTGAGACATACAACAGTCTATCAAAGATATTATAGTTCACTGGTGGTGAGACATACAACAATCTATCAAAGATATTATAGTTCCCTGGTGGTGAGACATACAAGAATTTATCAAAGATATTATAGTTCACTGGTGGTGAGACATACAACAGTCTATCAAAGATATTATAGTTCCCTGGTGGTGAGACATACAAGAATCTATCAAAGATATTATAGTTCACTGGTGGTGAGACATACAACAATCTATCAAAGATATTATAGTTCCCTGGTGGTGAGACATACAAGAATCTATCAAAGATATTATAGTTCTCTGGTGGTGAGACCTCTATCTGAGATATTACATTCAGAGGCCTACCTTTTGACCCACAATTGCCTCACAATGACCATGGCACAAAGTTAACCTGTGATAAGTGTATAACTTTTTACAATGCCTTCGTTAAGCCAAGCCCAGACCAAGTGGATAGGTTGACGCAGACGCAGAGCGCCTCCCAGCTGTGGCACAATGCAAGGACTCTGCGCATCACTGCCAGCACAGCACAAAAAGTTACTAGACGCAGCACAACAAACCCAGGAAAATTCTTAAATGAACTTGCTCCTGGCTTTTAGTGGGAATTCTGCCACTTGGTACCGCAACAAGTACAAAGGCACACAACTGATGGAAGGCAGAGGATTTGCTGTGGAGAGAAAAGGCATGGTGGTGCATCCTGGCCATCCCTGGTCGGCAGCTGGGATTCTGGATCCTGGAGGTCAAATGTGACCTGAGGCTCCAAATCTAATTGTATTGGTCACATACATGTGTTTAGCAGATGTTATTGCAGGTGTATCGAAATGCTTGTGCTTCTAGTTACGACAGTGCAGCAATATCTAGCAAGTAATATCTAACAATTCTGTTAAATATACTACCAAGTTGTACATCATTTGTTCAGAGTCACTGTATTTCATGTTTTCAAATAAAAATGCATAAGTTACATTGAACAATACATTGCAGTTAATGAGGTTACTAGTACGCTGGAAATAAGCTCCCTCTCAGATTCACAAGGCCAGCACAGATATGTAGTATTTTATTGATTATGGAGACCAGTGTGATTGGCACAGTCTTTCAAATGCCGTATTCGTCATGGATGCGGACGTTTGCAATACGCCGAGTGTTGGTCACCTCCTCACAGGTGAGCTGCCCTCCTTGGCACGTGAACGCTGGAAAGACCAAGGTCACCCTACGTTCATCTGGTACGTAGTGAGTGTACAGCTTGTATAAGTGTAAATTTGCTGTCCCCTCAAAATAACTCAACACACAGCCATTAATGTCTAAACCGCTGGCAACAAAAGTGAGTACACCCCTAAGTGAAACTCCGGGAGAAAACATCTGCAATAAGAAGTCTACTTCAAACGGGAAACTTCAGAATATTGTGGATTGAGATTCCGTCACATTCTGGAGCCTACGTTATTTTTGAATGTGGATCCTCATGCCGCTAGATGGCACTTTTGTAATAATGAAGAATAACAATCGATGGGTTAGTTTACAACTGGCAGAAAGCCGTGTGTTGTGATTCTGGATGGCCAGATAGCTAGCAACGATGACAAGAAGCTGCCTTGTGGGGAATCGTATGTGGCTCTTTTCAGCTAGTTATCTAACCAGCAAGCGTAATGATGTATTTGAGAGACAACAAGTGCTCATTGTGCAAATGTATTTATCTTTTCAATAAACATTGGAGATTAAATCTAGTTTCCATGTTGTCAACAATCTAAGCCAACCCTGTGTGTGTGTTTTGCCCCATAGTTGCGCAAGCATCAGTTTTGTTTGCTAAACAACCAACCTTATAATTTGAGGCGTAAAACAGAGAGGTATACTGGACCCCCTAAAACATACCACTTCGATACAGATACGACTAGAAGTGACTTTTCGTAACAGATGCAGACATAGCTGGGGGAAGTAGTTTGGGGCGTCATATTTCCGTCAGGGGACGCCTACTCTGTGAAGTGCACACGTGTGCAATAACTCAGTTCGCCTTTGCACTCCTTCTAAACAACGCGATTTTTGGAAACTTTGACAAGGGTAAAGTCTACAAAACTTAGTCCACTCTGTTCGTAACAGTTTATAGTATTGAGAACAGAAAACTGTATTGAGATCAAATGTTTAATCGATGATAAGATTTGCAGAATGTCTGCCAAAATCCATCTCGTTCAATCTCCTGCCATTGCCGGCCACTAGGCTTCCTCTCACTACCATATTTGGTAGTGAGTGGAAACACCAAGCGGATGCTTCACATTTATACATCCTGTGAAATATCTGTTCTATCTGTGCCTTAAATGCTCAAATGTCAGATGTGTTCAGACTGACATGGCTACTCTAGTTGTCATGGTAATGGCGTTTGTGTGCAGGGGCATAGGCTGCTGGTGGTGGTGCCCATTCTTCCTCTCAATCAGAAGTTGTTTTGTAGCTTGCAAAGTCTACCCCAGTTGCTTTTAATGTTTGATATGAAAGTCTCCCACGGTTGCTTTTAATGTTTGAAATCTTAGTGTAAGAACACTTTTAAAGCCTCAACGGATAAGATGATCCAACTTTCAAAATGAGTCATTTTTGGCTAGCCACAGCATTTAACTAGCTAGCTAGGTAGTTGTTTAGCTTGCTAGCACATTCAAGCATTCAAACAATAAACGTGTGAGCTACCAGATGTTCTTGTCAAACTGTTGACAGAGTAGCTAGCAAGCAACAATATATGCTAAATCACAGTCTGGAAACCACTTCAGGGCATTTCACCTTTCAGACAAGTCTCATGGCCAGGAATCAGATTTATGTGATTTCAAAATGTGGCTTGAAATATCTGATTCCATGTACTTTTTGTCTGTGCAGACTGCAGGAAAAATGTCAGATTTGACTCAGCTATATACATTATTTTTTGTATTTGAGTCAAACTTCAAACTGCCACTCTGTTATTGCAGTTGGGTTGGGCATAAAACTAGAAAACAATTATTTGACAGGTATTAAATCTGTTCTTCGTTTCGGGCAATATGACATGCGTTGACTTTGACATGATTAAGGTAACTACTGTGCAGGTGCATGACAGCAATAGCATTTGACATATCAAAGATATTTAATTTGGGGCTTTCTGCAGAGACCAAAGCGAATCGGATGACGATCTGATTTCCGGTCAGTTTTGCTGTTACTTGCAAAACAGTACTTGGTTATGATTTGAGCAAGATACATTGATCCCAGATCTGCGTTTATCGGCAACCTCCGTGTGCTGGCGACCACGTGTCTGTGCGCTGACCAATGGCAACGCTCCTAGCTATAGCTGAACGAAGCCATGTGAGGATCTGTAAAATGGCGGCGCAGTGGCGTGGAAAAGATGAGCTTATAATCACCGGCAACACGGAATTTCTGACCGCAAACACATTCAATGAGGTACGGCTTTGATACATAATTTTTCTGCATACATGTGGCCAAATAAAAATTACTTGTACCACTTGTCTTTGGCCTTTTTCATACACGAAAAATGACAAACCAGCACGCGGTGCCTACACGTGGATGTAGTAGCTAACATTAGCTGCGAATCGCATGGCGGCATGGGAAAATAACTGCTGGTGACACAAGTAGCTAACTATGTTGTCTCCCTTATTTCACGATTTAGTTCGGCATAAAATCATTTTATTGGCTTTCTGCAAAGTAATACCTGTCTAAGTTGCCGTGACAGTAAGTTGACTGTGCTATAATTCAATAGGGAGTCAAAGTTTCTTCTCTACTCGGAAAAAGCGATGCTCTGTCTGCTGCTAACGTTCATAGTTGCTGGACTCGCACACCTTCTAAAGACTGGTCGTGTTGGGTATCCGGAAGCTGGCAACAATGAATTGTCGGTTGGCGTCAATCAAAAGCAAATGATAAGATTAAATTGTTGAGTTTATTCTTTCGAATATTCTGCATTCACGTGGCTGCCGATATGGATATTTAGCAAAGTACTGGAACACATTCACTGTCCCATACATAGCAGACACATTACTTTTGTAATGTTGGAACTGGTACGGTCCAAGTATGTCAACCATGGGCTCATACAAAAGTACACCCAATTCCGCTAAAATGCACCCGTATTTTACTCATTGTTTTTATATCATTGCATTTCGATTGCCTTTGCGTACCACTCATTTCAGTAAACATCCTCCATATATCATTCACACCTGTCAACACTGGTCTCACACCCAGGGTCTTGTTTTGTTGAACTAACTATATCCGCTTTACTCTTGTGGCAAACATGAATGACAAACAGCGTTGTAGCTAGTGTGATTGTATAGGCCTACCATTGACGTTAATAGGAGTGTCAGGCACCTAGTAGCCTACAATGGCCTATTATTTCAACGCTGTCCACGTCTTTGTACTACTGTACTATCCCGCTCAATTAAAATAGATGATGTTTCCTGAGAGGTAATGAGGGATTAGTACATAGAGGCCCTATGGTTCTGGTCCAAAGTAGTGTACTATATAAGGAATAGGGTGCCATTTGGATTGGGCTCAATAATAATAAATAAAAAATAACGTTAAGCCACGCTTTTCTGTTTTCCCCTTTCTGCACATTTTACAATGCTCCCATTGTGACTGTTCACTGTCTGCTCTCATCTCCCACACACAGGTATTGGCTGGGTGACTCTGAGAAGAACACTGACTGGGAACTCTCCCAAATGGCACCCTACTCCCTATAGTGCACTACTTTTCACCAGAGACCTATGGGCCTTGGTCAAAAGTAGTGCACTACACTTCATATGTAATAGGATGCCATATGGGATTCAAGCTTGTGACTATCACGTTTCTCAAGAAAGCTCCATTTGGATCTATAAGCCCTGGTCATAAAGTAGTGCACTACACTTCATATGTAATAGGATGCCATATGGGATTCAGCTTGTGACTATCACATTTCTCAAGAAAGCTCCATTTGGATCTATAAGCCCTGGTCATAAAGTAGTGCACTACACTTCATATGTAATAGGATGCCATATGGGATTCAGCTTGTTGCTATCACGTTTCTCAAGAAAGCTCCATTTGGATCTATAAGCCCTGGTCATAAAGTAGTGCACTGCACTTCATATGTAATAGGATGCCATATGGGATTCAGCTTGTGACTATCACGTTTCTCAAGAAAGCTCCATTTGGATCTATAAGCCCTGGTCATAAGTAGTGCACTGCATTTGGGGAATAGGGTGTATTTTGGGACGTAGCCCCATAATCATATTACAGACAGACAGTGTCCCAGCAACAACCACCACCACACCCAGGGAGGGGCCCGTTGTTGTCAAGGAGTGAGAGTGCAGACTAGTGTGCTATGGGCTAACTGTCACTGTCTATGACAAGACAACGCATGTCCTTAAGATGCGAGGCACTTTGTGCTGCTGTTGTTCCACCTCGTTGGATAAATCAAACTGAAGTGTGGGAATGACTGTCTTGAACGTTTCCCTCCTCCGCCCCCCGCGCCAGGGCTCTGCTCTGCAACAGTCTGAAAACATGGCATTGCACACACACTCATTCTGATGGGAGGAGGAAGCATACAAACGCAGCCTCAACAAACACTATTGACTAGCAGCTTGTTTTATTGTATTCAGACTGCCCTTTGAGTTATGTCCCTCAAGTGTCTTTTAGAAGAAATGTGTTGACTTTCTCAATCTTTCCTTAGTCCCCCCCCCGTCCTTCCTCTCTGCCACTTTCTGTAAATACATTCAAGAAGAACGTCAGAAGGGAGGGACTTTGGACCCTCTCCTCCAATACGGTTGGGAAAGAGACGAGGAGATGGGATGCGGGGAATCACAAAAAGACTTATGATCGAGCAACTGTTTCTGTAGGCTGCGTTTACACAGGAGGCCCAATTCAGATATTTTTGCTTTGCTCTTTTGACCAATCAGATCAGCTCTTTTTTCCCAATAATTGGGCAGCCTATTTGCCTGACTCGTGATTGAACTTGTTCTCCCTTTCTGTTCTTGTTGCTTGGTTACAGGCTGTCCTGGGTAAAGGGGAAGTCAGTGATCTGGAAATGGACACTCACTCCTGCCTGGACCCTTCCATCCTGGCTATGTTTGAAGACTCCGCCGTAGCTGCAGAGGTCAGCATCAGGACACAATGTTGGCCAACATTCAGATATACTGGGGCGTATTCATTATGCTGATTCTGTTGTAAAACGTTTCTTAAAAGAAGGCAAATGAAACAGGGAGGGAACTACCTGAATTTGTCCAATAGAAACTCTCATTTTGTTGTTTGGTACAGTTTGGGTCTTAAACAGTTTCTGTAATGAATACGCGCCCCTGATGTAGAACCTGTCTCAGATGGGAACAGGGTCTACATCAGTGGTTCCCAAACTTCAGGTCGGGACCCAATCTGGGGTCCCCTGAGAAAATTTGTGATCTTATCAAACAAATGAAGATTTTTTTGAATCTTGTAATGGGTATAGAGTACAACCTTTTAGTGTCGACTAAGGGCCTTTTACACTATTAGAATGCCCTTTCATGTCATTATGGTGGGTTGGGACAGCCTGCGGGGCCTAAAGTGGAGTAAATATCAACACACAGCGTTAACTAGGGAATATCATGTTTCCAAGTGGGGTCCCCTGCATTTTCTAGTGTCAATTTGGAGTCGTGTGCAGAAAAACTCCTGGTTTACATGAACTTGTCCAATTAGAAACACTCCTCTGAAACTATTGTTTCCCGTCACAGAAATGAGAGATGCCATTTATACTATTTTTAATTAATTCAATTTATTTCATTTGTTTTTTTTAGACTAGGAGCAGACTGGATGAGGAGAGTGAGTCCACGTTGTTGACGGCTCTAACAGAGATCCTGGACAGTGTTGACGATGAGACCCTGTCTCCCTTTGACACCCTGCCTGACACTGGGCTCTTCTCTGACCAGAGGCTACGGGACAACTCCCCGGTGGGTAAAAACCAAGTGTGGGTCTGTGTGTGTGATTCAGAATTAAGAGTAACCAGCGGTCCTGCTCTGAGACGCTGTGTGAAAACAGTCCCAGGTGTTCTTGGTAACCAGCAGTCCTGCTCTGAGACGCTGTGTGAAAACAGTCCCAGGTGTTCTTGGTAACCAGCAGTCCTGCTCTGAGACGCTGTGTGAAAACAGTCCCAGGTGTTCTTGGTAACCAGCGGTCCTGCTCTGAGACGCTGTGTGAAAACAGTCCCAGGTGTTCTTGGTAACCAGCAGTCCTGCTCTGAGACGCTGTGTGAAAACAGTCCCAGGTGTTCTTGGTAACCAGCAGTCCTGCTCTGAGACGCTGTGTGAAAACAGTCCCAGGTGTTCTTGGTAACCAGCAGTCCTGCTCTGAGACGCTGTGTGAAAACAGTCCCAGGTGTTCTTGGTAACCAGCAGTCCTGCTCTGAGACGCTGTGTGAAAACAGTCCCAGGTGTTCTTGGTAACCAGCGGTCCTGCTCTGAGACGCTGTGTGAAAACAGTCCCAGGTGTTCTTGGTAACCAGCAGTCCTGCTCTGAGACGCTGTGTGAAAACAGTCCCAGGTGTTCTTGGTAACCAGCAGTCCTGCTCTGAGACGCTGTGTGAAAACAGTCCCAGGTGTTCTTGGTAACCAGCAGTCCTGCTCTGAGACGCTGTGTGAAAACAGTCCCAGGTGTTCTTGGTAACCAGCAGTCCTGCTCTGAGACGCTGTGTGAAAACAGTCCCAGGTGTTCTTGATTTGATGAGAATCAGGGGTACTGCTTTTATTTTGGTGTTATCTATAAGTCATGCTGAAAATGATGTGTCTGTGGGAGAACAATGTGATTGTTGTTTTGTAATTACTGTATTTCTCTTGTTTGGTGTGTTTCTCCAGTTGAGGCGGCTGCTGAGTTTAACACGGTCTCCACCTGATAAAGAAGCACTCTTTCGTTCCATAAAGACCCCCTCTTCATCTTCATCCCCCTCTTCATCTGTTGGAAAGGTAAAAACCTCATCCCTTTCTGTTTTATGGAAGTGTGTTTGTCAGATTAAGATTAGCCGTACTACTACTGGTAATCTCACCCGTTAATCTAGGTTTACAGAGGTAATTTCAATGATAAAAGAACCACTAGAAGAGGGTTCTCCAACCCTGTTCCTGGAGAGACACCCTCCTGTAGGTTTTCACTCTAACCCTGTTCCTGGAGAGACACCCTCCTGTAGGTTTTCACTCCAACCCTGTTCCTGGAGAGACACCCTCCTGTAGGTTTTCACTCTAACCCTGTTCCTGGAGAGACACCCTCCTGTAGGTTTTCACTCTAACCCTGTTCCTGGAGAGACACCCTCCTGTAGGTTTTCACTCCAACCCTGTTCCTGGAGAGTCACCCTCCTGTAGGTTTTCACTCCAACCCTGTTCCTGGAGAGCTACCCTCCTGTAGGTTTTCACTCCAACCCTGTTCCTGGAGAGTCACCCTCCTGTAGGTTTTCACTCCAACCCTGTTCCTGGAGAGACACCCTCCTGTAGGTTTTCACTCCAACCCTGTTCCTGGAGAGACACCCTCCTGTAGGTTTTCACTCCAACCCTGTTCCTGGAGAGCTACCCTCCTGTGGGTTTTCACTCCAACCATGTTCCTGGTTAGCTACCATCCTGTAGGGTTTCACTCCAACCATGTTCCTGGAGAGCTACCCTCCTGTAGGTTTTCACTCCAACCCTGTTCCTGGAGAGTCACCCTCCTGTAGGTTTTCACTCCAACCCTGTTCCTGGAGAGACACCCTCCTGTAGGTTTTCACTCCAACCCTGTTCCTGGAGAGACACCCTCCTGTAGGTTTTCACTCCAACCCTGTTCCTGGAGAGCTACCCTCCTGTGGGTTTTCACTCCAACCATGTTCCTGGTTAGCTATCATCCTGTAGGGTTTCACTCCAACCATGTTCCTGGAGAGTCACCCTCCTGTAGGTTTTCACTCCAACCCTGTTCCTGGAGAGCTACCCTCCTGTAGGTTTTCACTCCAACCCTGTTCCTGGAGAGTCACACTCCTGTAGGTTTTCACTCCAACCATGTTCCTGGAGAGCTACCCTCCTGTAGGTTTTCACTCCAACCCTGTTCCTTGGAGTGCTACCCTCCTGTAGGTTTTTACTCCAACCCTGTTCCTGGAAGCCCCCCTCCTGTAGGTTTTTACTCCAACCCTGTTCCTTGAAGCCCCCCTCCTGTAGGTTTTCACTCCAACCCTGTTCCTGGAAGCCCCCCTCCTGTAGGTTTTCACTCCAACCCTGTTTGTAACTATCCTGGGGTGTATTTATTACGTATTGCAACGGAAACCGTTTACTGTTTAAGAAGCAAACATAATGAAATGGGGAGGGTCCTACTTGAATTTGTCCAATTGAAACTTGATTTGATCCCAAAACGTTTTTCCGTTTGGAGTAACCTGTTTCTGTTGCAGGACAGTCATTTAGCTCTGCCGCTTCGCCTTTCCCCGTCACCGAGCACATTTCAGGTCTGCTGACCGCAAACTGGAACATTCTGTGCAACTTCCGGCGCGCGTTTATTGTGACCACTGAGGCTGTACCAGCTTTAAGTTAGTGAGTAGGCTACTGTGGCTATTTGATCATCACGTAGGCCTACCAGAGTAGCCTACCAGAGTAGCCTACCAGAGTAGCCTACCAGAGTAGCCTAGTAGCCTACCAGAGTAGCCTAGTAGCCTACCAGAGTAGCCTACCAGAGTAGCCTACCATTTAAAAACAAGGGAGACAAATGCCTCCCGTAACATTTTAACATGGAAATAGCTGTTCAATCATTCAGCCTACAGTAGCAGCCAATGTGTGGGGTTCAATACAGGCCTACATTCCATGAGACTTTTGGAATAAAAAACATGTGGGTCTCGACATGAACCTGTTGATCCACTTGACCGTCAGACAAGGAGGTGACTGAACAATGTTGTTTGATGCAAGAAACCACTTTACAAAATAAAATGCATAATTATTCCCTTACCGTTATTACAGAGAATCAAGACAAATTATGCTTCCCTCTGCCGATTGGCTACTTAGCTCATTCAAGGCCATCTCAAAATACAACACTGCCCCTTTAAGACATGCAAATGCTCTTTACTTGACTGGCTTTTCAAAGATGTTTAGAAATACAAACGTTTTGTGCTCTTGTAGGAAGCAACCGCTGCCCCCGTTGTTAACTACAACTGATCTATAACTGGGCTAATAGCTCACTAACTAGCAAAGGATATGAACAAATGTGCACATGCAGCTCTCGTTTTGATCTCAAAACAAGCGCATGCTGTCCAGTGGCCATATATGGCAATGGCTATTTGCATATAGGCCTTCTGCGGCTCTGATTGGTTGTGGTGCACTGGTCTGTGTAAGGGTGCATGTCAATGCAATAGAATCCTACTCCGATGCGTTCTGCATCCTACTCCGATGCGTTCTGCCTACAACAACATCTCTTGCACAGTTAGTTTTGCACACTAAGTCCTGCGTAGTTCCTTTTGTTTCTGTATGTTGCATTGAAGGTGACTAACATTGCGTTGATTCGATCCCAATTCCCACAGTAGAGGGAAACGTTGATAGTGTTAACTAACGGGGTAAACTCTAGAAAGTCGAGCGAAGTTCAATCTCGTGCTTCTCTGCGCGGGATGATATTTAATCTGCGTGGCAGTCCGAGGCGAGCTGTGCAACCGCTCACCTTAGAGGGACCATTGGCAGTCATGTTTTAAAAAAATATATATTTCTGTCGAGGCGCACTTTGAAGATGCTGGAACAGTCAACATTTACTTTTCCTCTGCAAACAAAGCGAGTTATGAATAGAAAAATCTGTCAACCCCATTGTAGAATTGTTTATCTATTTCTATGCGAGATAAATATTCCTCTGGAGGTTATGAGTACCGTAGGACGAGCCCTGCACTGGAGTAACTTGTTTGATTTCAAATAAGAAAAACGGTTAAAGATTTACATTCGTTTTAATGTACTAAATAAAATGCCTATCATAATGAATTTGACATACATTTGTATGGGATTGGGTTGTGTCATAGTTTGGAAATTATATACAAAAAATATTAGTGTACTACACTATGGTATTGAGTTTGTCATGAAAAATAATATAGAGAATGATATCTTTATTAAAAATAGAGCAATAGCGAGCGCGATTATGAGCATAGCTTGAGTAACATTCTTGCCGTCGTTCTTCCTTCCAGGTTGAGACGGTCATTCCAGACAGACCCTGGAGGACTAGGCTAACTCCCAGAGCCCAGGGCTCTTCCACATCCATACAGAGGAGCGATGGAGAGGAGGAGGAGGAGGGCGGCGGCAAGGTCCACATTCACAGCCCGCCTCAGGGCTTCAATCTGACCAATCAGGACTCGGGAGAACTCTCCCTCGACCGATCAGAAGTGAGAGCGCTGAACTCTGTAGAGAAGGACCATGGCTACTCCTCTACAGTGTCCCTGGTGGACCTGGTGAAACTCATGCATCCCTACTGCCTGAGGGTGTGCCTGGATGAGGAGGGGAAGGACTGGGTCGGCACATCCAGGCAGGAGGCCTCCTCCCTGGGGGAACGGAACGCGGACCAGAGTGTACCCCTGGAGGGCGAGGTGTGGAGGTATACAAAGCCTGGTTCGGAAGAGAGCGACGAGGAAATTGATGTGGACGGATCAGATGACGAGTGTCCCTCGGTAGGAGGGATGAAGGATGAGAAAGAGGGGGATGGAGAACAGGGAAGTAAAGGTGAAGAAGTGAAGCAACTAAAAAGTCTACTTGTGAAGTGGGACGGGCCCAAAGAAGGCCAGAAGACCAAGAACAAAAAAAGAGTGACCTTCGGACCTGTCCTGGTGACATCCTACGAGCTACCGGCAGCAGACGAACCTGACTTAAACGTGCTCCCGGACTTGAGCGAGCTCACCAGCCAAATCCCCATTTTTGACTTCAACACCAAAACAACGACCATTTCCCTCACCACATCCTCTCCAGAGTCTTCAGCAGCGTCTTCAAAGGACAACCATCATCAGGTTGTAACTGACTTGTCTGAAAGGACCGGAGATACGTCGTCGTCGCAGCCTCCACCACAGCGAGGCGAGTCCAAGCCCAGACCGGCCCTCAGTCTCCAGCAGTACCGCCTGCTGCGCCAGCAAAGACTACCCCTGGTGGGGAAACCTGAGAATTACACCACCAAATGGCCCTCTCTACCCGAAACCCCCACGGAGTTGCCTCCTATATATTTACAAGGACCTAAATATAGCATGTGGGGACCAACGACCACACATCCTACACATCATTACCTAGGAAGTAAAACAAGGGGTGATGTCAGTGGATTCAAGCCTATATCTAAGACAAGGACGAAGATGGTCTCTCCTGCTTGTCTCAGTAAACCTGGTAAAGCCATTGGCATCAATGGATCAAAGCCTGTTAGAAGTGGGACTAAGACTCCTCCTACCAGCTCAGCTTTAAAGCCCAAACGCAACTCAATGGAAGCTAAATCTGCGAATGATGTTGGTGTATTAAAGCCTATTTGGACTGAGACCATCTCTCCTGCTAGTCCCTTACCAAGTCCCAACCTGAACTCCAACTCAGTGGCGGGTCTGGGCCAGAACAGGACTAGCCCAGAAAAGAGTGCTGTTGTGGTCAGTAGCGACCCCCCAAACCCTGTCCTGGTCCCACTACCAGGAACTCGTCCATCTTTGGATGGATTTGATAGAAGCCGTGGGACCAACCAGGAGAAGCAGGAGCAGGAACAATCTCTACCTCCATCCACCACCCAGGAGTCTCCGGCGCCCAAGCCCAAAATGGTGTTCTGCAACCGGGATCCAAGCCTGAAGAGCACCAGTCTCCTCCTTGAGATCCAACGGAGGTTCTCCACCAAACAACCATCGCGGAAAGCACTTCACACCCAAAACACTGCAGAGACTACGAAACAAGGGGATCAGCCTCGCTCTCTCAGCCCAGGGAAAGGAATCGAGACCGTACCAGAAGGGTCCAAGTTTTCCCCAAGTGCACCAGTAATGGCAAGTCCATCGTCCAGGACCGTACCAGAAGGGTCCAAGTTTTCCCCAAGTGCACCAGTAATGGCAAGTCCATCCTCCAGCCCCTCAGTCCATCCACCCACCCATGCCGTTACTCCTTACCCAGAGATGGAGAGGGCAAAGCGGGTAGCCCTTGGTAACCTCCCCCATGTCCGACTGTCCACCTCTCCAGAGAGTAACACCTGCATACAGACCCCCACCTGCGGCACAGGTAAGCCAGATGAGCCATAACACACATATAAACAATATATTTTGTTCTAGGGTGAACTGATTGACTGTTGACTGATTTTGGGTCAGTTTAGCATTTTACTTACTACAGGTTAAGGTTAGGTTTGGGGGAGTGGACTCTGATCCTAGATCTGTACCTAGGGGAAACTACACCGTGAGTATGTATTTCTTCAGATAAAGCTAATTAAGCTATAGCTAAAAGTAGATGATTTGTGATTTAGTTAGAGCTGGTGTGAAATTAACAAAAATGTATAATTTGTGATTACTTTGATATCCTGTGTCAAATTCTTTCTAAGACCCATTCAGAAAGAGATTGTTGTCTCCATGTTCAGCTGAAGGAGTCAAAGCTTTAAACATATATTTGATTAGGCCTAGTGGTTAGAGGCAGGTGGCCTAGTGGTTAGAGGCAGGTGGCCTAGTGGTTAGAGGCAGGTGGCCTAGTGGTTAGAGGCAGGTGGCCTAGTGGTTAGAGGCAGGTGGCCTAGTGGTTAGAGGCAGGTGGCCTAGTGGTTAGAGGCAGGTGGCCTAGTGGTTAGAGGCAGGTAGCCTAGTGGTTAGAGGCAGGTAGCCTAGTGGTTAGAGGCAGGTAGCCTAGTGGTTAGAGGCAGGTAGCCTAGTAACCGAAAGGTTGCAAGTTCAAATCCCCCAAGCTGACAAGGTAAAAATCTGTCATTCTGCCCCTGAACAGGCAGTTAACCCACTGTTCCTAGGCCGTCATTGAAAATAATAATTTGTTCTTAACTGACTTGCCTAGTTAAATAAAGGTAAAAAAATGTTTTTTTAAATATTTTGTAAGGGGTGGGGCAGTCCCACTCATATTTTTCCGATAGGAAAGATGGAGATGAAAGAGTTGCTGAAATAGCAGGGGTCTGGACTGGAACCCATGCTGCTGAAATAGCAGGGTTCTGGACTGGAACCCATGCTGCTGAAATAGCAGGGGTCTGGACTGGAACCCATGCTGCTGAAATAGCAGGGGTCTGGACTGGAACCCATGCTGCTGAAATAGCAGGGGTCTGGACTGGAACCCATGCTGCTGAAATAGCAGGGGTCTGGACTGGAACCCATGCTGCTGAAATAGCAGGGTTCTGGACTGGAACCCATGCTGCTGAAATAGCAGGGTTCTGGACTGGAACCCATGCTGCTGAAATAGCAGGGTTCTGGACTGGAACCCATGCTGCTGAAATAGCAGGGTTCTGGACTGGAACCCATGCTGCTGAAATAGCAGGGTTCTGGACTGGAACCCATGCTGCTGAAATAGCAGGGGTCTGGACTGGAACCCATGCTGCTGAAATAGCAGGGGTCTGGACTGGAACCCATGCTGCTGAAATAGCAGGGGTCTGGACTGGAACCCATGCTGCTGAAATAGCAGGGTTCTGGACTGGAACCCATGCTGCTGAAATAGCAGGGGTCTGGACTGGAACCCATGCTGCTGAAATAGCAGGGTTCTAGACTGGAACCCATGATGCTGAAATAGCAGGGTTCTGGACTGGAACCCATGCTGCTGAAATAGCAGGGTTCTGGACTGGAACCCATGCTGCTGAAATAGCAGGGGTCTGGACTGGAACCCATGCTGCTGAAATAGCAGGGTTCTGGACTGGAACCCATGCTGCTGAAATAGCAGGGGTCTGGACTGGAACCCATGCTGCTGAAATAGCAGGGTTCTGGACTGGAACCCATGCTGCTGAAATAGCAGGGTTCTGCTCTGGAACCCATGCTGCTGAAATAGCAGGGTTCTGGACTAGAACCCATGCTGCTGTGGTGTTCTGGAGGAAGCAGTTTAGAACACTAGACCCGCAGAAAGTTCACCTCGACGAACTGCTACTGTCCCTGCATTCAGAAACTGATTTCTCTTGGTCGCGTTGCAGGAATCCAAGCCACAGATCTGACCAGCCTTCTGGAGCGGTTTGAGGAAACACAAGGTGAGTGAGGGATCAGTGGGGTTTCGTTAACTCTCTCCCTTTCTTCTTCCAGCTATACTACGTAACATCCATTCTGGGATTTGCATTAAGATGTATTGATTTGGTTGATGCATACATCCTCTGTCCTTGTCATCTTACATACCTATAGTCCATCTGTAAATAGCCCATCCAATCTACCTCATCCCCATATTGTTTTTATTTACTTTTCTGCTCTTTTGCACACCAGTATCTCTACTTGCACATCATCATCTGCTCATCTATCACTCCAGTGTTAATCTGCTAAATTTTAATTACTTCGCTACTATGGCCTATTTATTGCCTCACCTCCTCACGCCATTTGCACACACTGTATATAGACGTTATTTTTTTCTATTGTGTTATTGACTGTACGCTTGTTGACTCCATGTGTAACTCTGTGTTGTTGTTTGTGTCGCACTGATTTACTTTATCTTGGCCAGGTGGCAGTTGTAAATGAGAACTTGTTCTCAACAAATTTACCTGGTTAAATAAAGGTGAAATGTAAAAAATCTTGGAACATGGTGATGGAAAAAGGCACAACAGATCCTAAATCAGCACTTCTACTCTAAGATTGAACCCCTGATCTTGCCTCCCCCATGTCTGTGTCTCTTCCCACAGCCAAAGAGGAGACTGAGAGTGAACCTGAAGGCAGTCCAGATAGGAGCCCTGTTAGAGATGAAGAGCCGAGCAACAACACTGAAGGTGAGTTAATTGAAGGACTCTGCCTGGAGACTTGCACCCTATTACCTCCTTAGTGCACTACTTTTGACCAGAGCCATATATGGGCACTGGTCAAAAGTAGTGCACTATAAAGGGAATAGGGCACCATTTGGGATGAAACTGTTCTTCAACTTCATTTCTAGTCTAGTCAGCACAGTTACTCAGAGGACTTTGCTGTGGTTATTCTCATGCTTTAGCACAGAACTTCAGTTCATCATCTGGTTTGTTGCTTTCTTTCCAGGGATGCTGACACTGCTGGGTGCCTATCTCCTCAGCACCCAAGATAAACTCTGTCTTCCAGCACCCACTGGCTTTCCAGAACTTGTCAACACACTCGAACCCCTCAGAACTCCGGAGCCCCTCAGAACTCTGGAGCCCTTCAGAACTCCGGGACCCCTCAGAACTCCGGGACCCCTCAGAACTCCGGGACCCCTCAGAACTCCGGAGCCCCTCAGAACTCCGGAGCCCCTCAGAACTCCGGGACCCCTCAGAACTCCGGGACCCCTCAGAACTCCGGAGCCCCTCAGAACTCCGGAACCCCTCAGAACTCCGGAGCCCCTCAGAACTCCGGGACCCCTCAGAACTCCGGGACCCCTCAGAACTCCGGAGCCCCTCAGAACTCCGGGACCCCTCAGAACTCCGGAACCCCTCAGAACTCTGGAACGTTGCGATACTCAGGAACCTCTCAGCACCCAGAATGTTCTCAGCACTCAGGAACAGGCCCCTGCACAGCCGCGCTGGAAACCACTTACCCCTGTCGCACCTCAGAGGAAGCAACCGGCGACCCCCAAACCTCTCCCTCACAAGGCCATCCAAATCATCAACCCCCGTCCTCTACCACCCAAAAAGGCCCACCCCCTCCCCCCAAAGCCCCCTGTCACCCCCCCTGAGTTCCAGACAGCAGTATCTGTCTCCTCAGACCACGACTACTGTCTATCTCAGGATCAACCAGGGAGTAATACTACTATGTTATGCAGCAAAAGACAAACCATACTCCCCGACCACCAACCAATTCCCAACCCCTCCTCAGTGCCCGGCACACAGAACTCTGGGAAATATTTGCGGCAGCAGCAGCCAGTGGACTCCAGGACTGTTCCAGAGACACAACTTCCCTCAGACTCTGCTCCGCCATCTACAGAGAGCTCCCCCTCTAGGACGGACGCCATTACTGCAGGGGAGACACAGGAAGAGAGAACCAGCCCCTGCATCCCCTCCCCTCCTTCACCCAGTCCCCCTGCCAGAGGTAGGAGGTCGTCCCGGCGCTATCGGACAAGGTCTTCATGCTCGGACTCTAGCTCTAGGTCCCCTTCTTCATCGTCATCTTCCTCATCCTCCTCCTCTCGATCCAGGTCTCGCTCTCCACCCCGAAAGAGGTAGTTTCAAATTCTGTGTGGTGACTGTTATTGCTCTTGAATTGAAGTTGGGGAGAGAGGAAGGTGGCCATGTTAGTGGGTGTGGCCATGTTAGTGGGTGTGGCCATGTTAGTGGGTGTGGCCAATGGTACGGTACTTTTTAGTTTTTGCTGTTTTAAATCTAATTTCTTCCAATTCTACACGTTTTGCCATGAGGCTGACAGAAAAAAATATCCGTTTTTAAAGATACTTTTTTTGCAGTTTTACACATTTCGCCATAGTATAAATACACGTTATAAGCCACCAATCAATGACATGAGAGGTTTTGAACTTCTCCCTGACTGTGTACTTTTTATTTTGGTGATTGTTAGTTCTAAAAGATGATCTTCAAGATAAATGGCTCCACTATATCTACTACATACTTTACATCTGGTTTTAGTCATTAAGTTTACACTCAACTTTTTACCACCCCAAAATTAATTTTCTTTCTTTAACCCACGTCCTCCTTCCTCTTTGTCCAACCCCTCTCCTCCCTCCTCCCCATCCCTCTCCCTCTCCTCCCCATCCCTCTCCTCCCCATCCCTCTCCTCTCTTTCTCCCTCTCCTCCCCATTCCATCCCTCTCCTCCCCATCCCTCTCCTCTCTCTCCTCCCCATCCCTCTCCTCTCCATCCCATTCCTCTCCTCCCCATCCCTCTCCTCCCCATCCCTCTCTCTCCTCCCCTTACTCTCCTCCCCATCCCATTCCTCTCCTCCCCATCCCTCTCCTCCCCATCCCTCTCTCTCCTCCCCATCCCTCTCCCTCCCCCCCCATACTCTCCTCCCTCTCCCTCCTCCCCCACCAGGTTCTGTCCCAGGCGTTCTGAAAGCAGCTCCTCCTCCTCGTCCTCTTGCTCCAGCTCCGTCTCCCGTTCCCCGGTTCCCTGCCGGTACCGGCTCCCCTACCCACAGTCCTGGAACCGCTCTCGGTCCACATCAAAGTCCTGGACTCAGTCTGGTTCCAGATCTCGGTCCAGATCCCCCACCACACTGGCCTACAGCAGAACCCAGAGGTGGAGGGACTGCTACAGGTCAGTAATGGCATTAATACATTTGTTAAATAACTTTTTTTAAAGTATTTTGTAAGTGTTTTTAGGGGGGGTGTATTATTAAAGGAGTTCTGAATGATTGTATTAGACTCTGATTAAACTATAGCCTCACGGGTCTTCTGTAGTCCATCTCACCTTGCTGTCTCCTCTCCCCTTCCCCACCCAACCTTCAGCTCCAACAACATCAGGGACTCCAGGAAACGAAAGAGACAACAAGATATGAGGAATCAAAAACTCAAAGCCATAGTGAGTACTGTGTAGTACATTACAAACCGTGGTACACCTTGTGTTTTTGCAGTTTTAGAAATTGTTTTATACTTTTTAAGATGTTAAATGTAAATGTGACATTACTTCCTGATTTGATTTGGAGACCAAAGTGCCACCAACTGTCCTCTTCGGTTCCCACCAGATGGCCAAGCTGCAAATTGAAGATTGGCTATATCATAAACATTTGTGGAAACATTTAGGTCAGGAATAAGGTTAGCAGTGTGGTCAGGGTTAACGTTGGATGAGTTGCGGTGAAACTGCCACGTCCGTTTGAGATTATTACAATAACAAAGGTGTTTCAAACAACAAGCGCTTTTATTCCCCGACATCACTGTATGTGTGATAAAACAGCATGTACTACAATGTATTTCAATGACACTTCTCTAAAACCATAACAGATGCTCCTGGGAGAGACCTGTGACAGCGTTTCCCCTTTCACACATCTCAGCTTTAATGTTTGGGTTTAAAATCGGATTTTGAGAAGATAATTTGTATAAATCTGCAGGGCTTGTGATAGTGACACCCCTTGGTGCGTTGTTTTTGTGTGGCCAGGACGAGCGCAGGGTGGTGTACGTGGGCCGCATCCAGAGGACCATGATGCACGCGGAGCTGAGGGAACGCTTCTCTCTGTTTGGAGAGGTGGAGGAATGCACCCTGCACTTTAGAGACAGGGGGTGAGTCTCTCTCTCTGCATCAAAAGAGATTGTTAGCATCAGTGTCTTTAAACTCTTTTTTCTCTAGACTTTCTCTGTCCTCTTTCCCCTTCTCGCCCCCTCACCTCTCCCTCTCTGTCCCCCTCACCTCTCTCTTGCTCTCTCTCTGTCTCCCTCACCTCTCTCTTTCTCTCTCTCTGTCTCCCTCACCTCTCTCTTTCTCTCTCTCTGTCTCCCTCACCTCTCTCTTTCTCTCTCTCTGTCTCCCTCACCTCTTTTTCTCTCTCTGTCTCCCTCACCTCTCTCTTTCTCTCTCTGTCTCCCTCACCTCTCTCTTTCTCTCTCTCTGTCTCCCTCACCTCTCTCTCTCTCTCTGTCCCCCTCACCTCTCTCTTTCTCCCTCTCTGTCTCCCTTACCTTTCCCTCTCTGTCCCCCTCACCTTTCCCTCTCTGTCTCCCTCACCTCTCTTTCTCCCTCTGTCCCCCTCGCCTCTCTCTTTCTCCCTCTGTCTCCCTCACCTTTCCCTCTCTGTCCCCCTCACCTCTCTCTTTCTCTCTCTCTCTGTCTCCCTCACCTCTCTTTCTCCCTCTGTCCCCCTCGCCTCTCTCTTTCTCCCTCTGTCTCCCTCACCTTTCCCTCTCTGTCCCCCTCACCTCTCTCTTTCTCTCTCTCTCTGTCTCCCTCACCTCTCTCTCTCTCTGCCCCCTTAGATATAATCATACTTCATTGTATTTATTGAAGACTTATTTCATCAGGTAACTTACTAACTTACCTTTGTCCATGTCAGGTGGTTAGGAAATAACAATTTCTTAACCTGTGTTCGGTTTCCATAGCGACCACTACGGCTTTGTGACGTTCTACAACATGAAAGATGCGTTCGCAGCCATCGAGAACGGTTACAAGCTGAGGAGACCTGACGAGCTGCCCTTTGACCTCTGCTTCGGGGGCAGGCGTCAGTTCTGCAAATCTACGTACGCCGACCTAGGTGAGAACCTTTAAGGGTGGTCCCAAATGGGAAAGGGAGATACCTACTCGGTTGTTCAACTGAAATGTCTTCCATATTTAACCCAACCCCTCTGAATCAGAGAGGTGTGGGGGGCCTTAATCGACATCCACGTATTCGGGTGCCTGGAGAACAACTGCCTTGTTCAGGAGAACAGTGGGTTAACTGCCTTGTTCAGGAGAACAGTGGGTTAACTGCCTTGTTCAGGAGAACAGTGGGTTAACTGCCTTGTTCAGGAGAACAGTGGGTTAACTGCCTTGTTCAGGGGAACAGTGGGTTAACTGCCTTGTTCAGGAGAACAGTGGGTTAACTGCCTTGTTCAGGGGAACAGTGGGTTAACTGCCTTGTTCAGGAGAACAGTGGGTTAACTGCCTTGTTCAGGGGAACAGTGGGTTAACTGCCTTGTTCAGTGGCAGAACAACAGATTTGACCTTGTCAGCTCGGGGATTTGATCCAGCAACCTTTCGGTTACTGGCCCAACGTTCCTAACCACTAGGCTACCTGCCACACAATGGCGCCCTATGTTTATTAAGAATGTGTATCAGCCTCTCGAACGAAGGCTTTCCCCTTTTGGGAAATAGATGACGAGTTTACTAAGTCACGTGCCCAGGGTCGCAGAGGTAATTGCAGGGTAAACCGGTTGAAATCATAGCATATTGGTAACTGAACTGGTTTGTTTCACCAGATTCTAATCGGGAAGAGGAGGAACCCACTCCAGCGAAAAGTGAAGAGGAGGAGCTGGACTTTGACACTCTATTGAAGCAGGCACAGAAAGGCTTGAAGCGGTAGCAGAGTCCTGGAGGAAGAGAGGGAGCCAAGAAAGGAATGATGGAGACAAGGTCCCAAATGTCACCCTATTCCCTATAGAGGGTACTAACCTTAGGGTTCTGGTCCCAAAGCAGTGCCCTCTATAGAAGGGAACGGGGTGTTATTTGGGACTGAGCCAACAAGTTAGCAAGACTTACCTCAGAGCTATACACATGCACATACTTTAACATTGTAGAAATGTTGTTTTAACTTGTATTGGTTCACTGTTATCAACTCATTTTATTTACCTTGATAGCAAAACTTTGTTGATGCAGTAAAAATATTTTTAAGGAAAAAGAATCATAGGAAAATTATTAGAATATTGTAAAGTTGTTTTTTTGTATTATTATAATTTTTTTTAAGAAGGCTCTTTAAATATCTTTGTTTGCACTAATATTGCACTTGCAAGCTTGGCTTTACTCTTGTCTGTTACAATGTTTAAAAAGTTGAGATTCCCTTAGTCATTTTATTCCCAATTATGAACATGTTCTTTATGAATGAATAAAGACTATTATTGTGTCATCCTGAACTAGTGTCCATCCCATTGCCCTGACTGGATGGATCCATGGACTGACAGATGAAGGAATATCTCAAACCCTACACTGTCAGTCTTCTTTAAGTGGAAATGAGTTGCTTAGTAAAAAGCCAACCTTTTGGCTTTGAAGCTCACAATGTAGAAAATAATTAACCTGCAACACTATACATTTCCAAAACTACATTGACTTTGAAAAGGATGGTACAAGGTAATCACAAGCAAGACTAGTTTAAGATGAAGATGAATTAAGTTAAAGTAGATTTGTGAACTAATGCCAGTTTTTTTTATTTGACACGTTAAGATGGAGAGCGGACCCTTAAAGGAAATTGTACACTGTCTCTTTAAGCACGCACCAACCAGTAGCCCTACGTCGATCCACGAATGTACACGCGCATGGTTAACTAAAACAATATTTAATTCACTTTTAATTATGATTCTTCCTATGAATGGCATTTCACTGTCTAATTGTGTAATACAACTTGTATCGCTTTATTTGGCGAGCTACTGAGTCTGCGCACTAGAGAGCAATAAGGAACTCAACTATCATTCTAATAAAATCCCATGCAGAGCTACGTGGTTGACACAAACACAGCTAGGCCATTTTGAGCGATCGATTGTCATTGAGTAACTTTACCTATAGCTCGATGTGCTACTAAAGGCTTCATCTAACGCCAGATCAAATCATCTCCGGGACAGGTACACAAATTGAAACAACCATGCCGAAGCCGAGCGCTTCCAAGGCGACAGGGAAGACCCGCAGGTTCATCAGTGGTGTGGTGGAAGGTGAGAGTTCTACTCGTCATCACGTCAAACCTACTGTAAGATGTCAATCAAATAGCGTGCTGTCGGAAAGGCCTACAACTAGTGTCTGATTTGATTCAATGTAGTTACATTACGCCACATATTTCAGTGCATGTGTCAGATTATAATATGGTATATTTGGATATACACCATATTAAACTCAGCATAAAAAGAAACGTCCTCACTGTCAACTACGTTTAGTTCTAATTCTAGGAGGGCATTTTAGTTCTATTAAGACATTGTAATTGTATAAAGACATTCAAATTCCATGAGGACATTCTAGTTCTATGAAGACTTAAATTATCTGAGTACATTTTTAGTTCTATGAGTACATTCTAGTTCTATGAGTACATTCTAGTTCTATGAGGAAATTGTAGTTCTATGAAGACATTGTAAATGTAGCAAAAAAAGAAACGCCCTCTCACTGTCAACTGCGTTTATTTTCAGCAAACTAAACCTGTAAATATTTGTATGAACATAAGATTCAACAACTGAGACATAAACTGAACAAGTTCCAGACATGTGACTAACAGAAATTGAATAATGTGTCCCTAAACAAAGAGGGGGTCAAAATCAAAAGTAACAGTCAGTATCTGGTGTGGCCACCAGCTGCATTAAATACTGCAGTGCAATTTATTGCACTGGCCACATCTGCAGTCCTCATGCCTCCTTGCAGCATGCCTAAGGCACGTTCACGCAGATAAGCAGGGACTCTGGGCATCTTTCTTTTGGTGTTTTTCAAAGTCAGTAGAAAGGACTCTTTAGTGTCCTAAGTTTTCATAACTGTAACCTTAATTGCCTACCGTCTGTAAGCTGTTAGTGTCTTAACAACCGTTCCACAGGTGCATGTTCATTAATTGATTATGGGTCATTGAAACAGTGTTTAAACCCTTTACAATGAAGATCTGTGAAGTTATTTGGATTTTTACGAATTATCTTTGAAAGACAGGGTCCTGAAAAGGGGACGTTTATTTTTTTGCTGAGTTTATATCAGGGATGGGAAACTCCAGTCCTGAGGGGTGGAGGGGTGTCACTTTCCCCCTATCTCTAGCAAACACAGCTGATTTAAGCTAATTGCATTCTAAACTGAAGACGACTATTAGTTGATCATTGGAGTCAGGTGTGTTAGCTTGGGGCAAAAACAGTGACACCAATCAGGCTCTGGGCGTTACCCATCCCTGATATGTATACAGTACCAGTCAAAAGTTTGGACACACCTACTCATTCCAGGGTTTTTCTTTATTTTTTACTATTTTCTACATTGTAGATTAATAGTGAAGACATCAAAACTATGAAATAACACATATGGAATCATGTAGTAAGCAAAACCCCGTTGCCTTGATAACAGCTTTGCTCTGTGCGCCACATTATGCCTGACAACTGTAAAAGTTTCTATGACCTTTGCTTCACTCAGGCTTTTACGGGCGACCCTGGACTATGGAACAGAGGACTGAGCTTTTCCAAAGGTAGTAAACCATTTCTAAACACACACTCACCCACCCGCTTTCTCTCCCTCTTCATCATCCTCTTTCTCTCCCTCTTCATCATCCTCTTTCTCTCCCTCTTCATCATCCTCTTTCTCTCCCTCTTCATCATCCTCTTTCTCTCCCTCTTCATCATCCTCTTTCTCTCCCTCTTCATCATACTCTTTCTCTCCCTCTTCATCACCCTCTTTCTCTCCCTCTTCACCCACCCTCTTTCTCTCCCTCTTCATCATCCTTTCTCTCCCTCTTCATCATCCTCTTTCTCTCCCTCTTCATCACCCTCTTTCTCTCCCTCTTCATCATCCTCTTTCTCTCCCTCTTCATCATCCTCTTTCTCTCCCTCTTCATCATCCTCTTTCTCTCCTTCTTCATCATCCTCTTTCTCTCCCTCTTCATCATCCTCTTTCTCTCCCTCTTCATCATCCTCTTTCTCTCCCTCTTCATCATCCTCTTTCTCTCCCTCTTCATCATCCTCTTTCTCTCCCTCTTCATCATCCTCTTTCTCTCCCTCTTCATCATACTCTTTCTCTCCCTCTTCATCATACTCTTTCTCTCCCTCTTCATCATCCTCTTTCTCTCCCTCTTCATCATCCTCTTTCTCTCCCTCTTCATCATACTCTTTCTCTCCCTCTTCATCATACTCTTTCTCTTCCTCTTCATCATCCTCTTTCTCTCCCTCTTCATCATACTCTTTCTCTCCCTCTTCATCATACTCTTTCTCTCCCTCGTCTTCTTCACAGGGAACTTATTATCCACCTTGTTCCTTACACCGATCCAGTCCTTACAGGAAGTTGTTGCTTTCACCGATCCAGTCCTTACAGGAAGTTGTTCCTTTCACCGATCCAGTCCTTACAGGAAGTTGTTCCTTACACCGATCCAGCCCTTACAGGAAGTTGTTCCTTTCACCGATCCAGTCCTTACAGGAAGTTGTTCCTTTCACCGATCCAGTCCTTACAGGAAGTTGTTCCTTTCACCGATCCAGTCTTTACAGGAAGTTGTTCCTTTCACCGATCCAGCCCTTACAGGAAGTTGTTCCTTTCACCGATCCAGTCCTTACAGGAAGTTGTTCCTTTCACCGATCCAGTCCTTACAGGAAGTTGTTCCTTTCACCGATCCAGTCCTTACAGGAAGTTGTTCCTTTCACCGATCCAGTCCTTACAGGAAGTTGTTCCTTTCACCGATCCAGTCCTTACAGGAAGTTGTTCTTTTCACCGATCCAGTCCTTACAGGAAGTTGTTGCTTTCACCGATCCAGCCCTTACAGGAAGTTGTTGCTTTTACCGATCCAGCCCTTACAGGAAGTTGTTGCTTTTCCAGAAGTGTCTCATACAGTGTGTTTATGTAGAGAGCATAAGTGTCTCAGTGTGTTTGTTTGTGTAGGGAGAAGAAGTGGGGTCTGAACACGTACCTCTACGCCCCTAAAGATGACTACAAACACAGAATGTACTGGAGGGACCTGTATTCACCTGAGGAGGCAGGTTAGGAGGACACAGCGTCTCACACACACACACACACACACACACACACACACACACACACACACACACACACACACAGCGTTGCAAACCCCTGACCCCTGTGGCCTATCAGTACCACCTAGTTACACCTCACCCTTAGTTCAGATAAGAGACATAGTGATTGTGATGTGTGTTGTTGTGGCGTTGCCTAGGAGATGCAGCTCCATACTGTTGATATGTTGTCATGTCAGATCATCGTTGATGCCCTCACTTTGACCTGAAGATCCACTCCCATTTACCTTTGATCTACTTTGATTTAATTGATCTACTTAGCAACTATCGCATTGTTGTGAAAGCCTCTGTCTCGAATGACACCATTTCCCTCAGATAGTAGAAGTAGATGGTGCACGTCTTTAGGTCGTCATTTTGAGACTTGGACAAATAAAATGTGTTCTTGTCTATCCATTTACCTGGTTAAGGGAAGTTAAAATTGTCTTTTTATTTTACTTTGACGTGGAACCCTCTTCCCTAATCTATACAGCATGTACAGGATATATAATGCATGACCTTTGACCTGGTCAAAAGTAGTGCACTATAAAGGGAATAGGGTGCCATTTGGGGTGAATCTTAATCTTCTGTTCCAGAGAAACTGGTTGCTCTGATAACTGCAGCGAAGAAGAACGGAGTGGACTTCATCTACGCCATCTCCCCTGGACTGGACATCACATTCTCCAACCCCAAAGAGGTTGCCACCCTGAAGAGGAAACTGGACCAGGTGATGTTCTAGAACCATGGTAACCGAGAACTGGACCAGGTGATGTTCCAGAACCATGGTAACCTAGAACTGGACCAGGTGATGTTCCAGAACCATGGTAACCTAGAACTGGACCAGGTGATGTTCAAGAACCATGGTAACCTAGAACTGGACCAGGTGATGTTCCAGAACCATGGTAACCTAGAACTGGACTAGGTGATGTTCTAGAACCATGGTAACCTAGAACTGGACTAGGTGATGTTCTAGAACCATGGTAACCTGGAACTGGACTAGGTGATGTTCTAGAACCATGGTAACCTGGAACTGGACCAGGTGATGTTCTAGAAACATGGTAACCTGGAACTGGACCAGGTCATGTTCCAGAACCATGGTAACCTAGAACTGGACCAGGTCATGTTCTAGAACCATGGTAACCTAGAACTGGACCAGGTGATGTTCCAGAACCATGGTAATCTAGAACTGGACCAGGTGATGTTCCAGAACCATGGTAACCTAGAACTGGACCAGGTGATGTTCCAGAACTATGGTAGCCTAGAACTGGACCAAGTGATGTTCCAGAACTATGGTAGCCTAGAACTGGACCAGGTGATGTTCCAGAACTATGGTAGCCTAGAACTGGACCAAGTGATGTTCCAGAACTATGGTAGCCTAGAACTGGACCAGGTGATGTTCCAGAACTATGGTAGCCTAGAACTGGACCAGGTGATGTTCCAGAACTATGGTAGCCTAGAACTGGACCAAGTGATGTTCCAGAACTATGGTAACCTAGAACTGGACCAAGTGATGTTCCAGAACTATGGTAACCTAGAACTGGACCAGGTGATGTTCCAGAACTATGGTAGCCTAGAACTGGACCAAGTGATGTTCCAGAACTATGGTAGCCTAGAACTGGACCAAGTGATGTTCCAGAACTATGGTAGCCTAGAACTGGACCAAGTGATGTTCCAGAACTATGGTAACCTAGAACTGGACCAAGTGATGTTCCAGAACTATGTAACCTAGAACTGGACCAGGTGATGTTCCAGAACCATGGTAACCTAGAACTGGACCAAGTGATGTTCCAGAACTATGGTAACCTAGAACTGGACCAAGTGATGTTCCAGAACTATGGTAACCTAGAACTGGACCAAGTGATGTTCCAGAACTATGTAACCTAGAACTGGACCAGGTGATGTTCCAGAACCATGGTAACCTAGAACTGGACCAGGTGATGTTCCAGAACTATGGTAGCCTAGAACTGGACCAAGTGATGTTCCAGAACTATGTAACCTAGAACTGGACCAGGTGATGTTCCAGAACCATGGTAATCTAGAACTGGACCAGGTGATGTTCTAGAACCATGGTAACCTAGAACTGGACTAGGTGATGTTCTAGAACCATGGTAACCTGGAACTGGACCAGGTGATGTTCTAGAAACATGGTAACCTGGAACTGGACCAGGTCATGTTCCAGAACCATGGTAACCTAGAACTGGACCAGGTCATGTTCTAGAACCATGGTAACCTAGAACTGGACCAGGTGATGTTCCAGAACCATGGTAATCTAGAACTGGACCAGGTGATGTTCCAGAACCATGGTAACCTAGAACTGGACCAGGTGATGTTCCAGAACTATGGTAGCCTAGAACTGGACCAAGTGATGTTCCAGAACTATGGTAGCCTAGAACTGGACCAGGTGATGTTCCAGAACTATGGTAGCCTAGAACTGGACCAAGTGATGTTCCAGAACTATGGTAGCCTAGAACTGGACCAGGTGATGTTCCAGAACTATGGTAGCCTAGAACTGGACCAGGTGATGTTCCAGAACTATGGTAGCCTAGAACTGGACCAAGTGATGTTCCAGAACTATGGTAACCTAGAACTGGACCAAGTGATGTTCCAGAACTATGGTAACCTAGAACTGGACCAGGTGATGTTCCAGAACTATGGTAGCCTAGAACTGGACCAAGTGATGTTCCAGAACTATGGTAGCCTAGAACTGGACCAAGTGATGTTCCAGAACTATGGTAGCCTAGAACTGGACCAAGTGATGTTCCAGAACTATGGTAACCTAGAACTGGACCAAGTGATGTTCCAGAACTATGTAACCTAGAACTGGACCAGGTGATGTTCCAGAACCATGGTAACCTAGAACTGGACCAAGTGATGTTCCAGAACTATGGTAACCTAGAACTGGACCAAGTGATGTTCCAGAACTATGTAACCTAGAACTGGACCAGGTGATGTTCCAGAACCATGGTAATCTAGAACTGGACCAGGTGATGTTCCAGAACCATGGTAACCTAGAACTGGACCAGGTGATGTTCCAGAACTATGGTAGCCTAGAACTGGACCAAGTGATGTTCCAGAACTATGTAACCTAGAACTGGACCAGGTGATGTTCCAGAACCATGGTAATCTAGAACTGGACCAGGTGATGTTCTAGAACCATGGTAACCTAGAACTGGACCAAGTGATGTTCCAGAACTATGGTAGCCTAGAACTGGACCAAGTGGGGGTATTAGAACTATGTGTAGAGAGAGAAGCTGATTTCTCCTCCCCTCCTCTTCCAGGTGAGTGGGTTTGGCTGCAGTTCCTTCTCCCTCCTCTTCGACGACATCGAGACAGAGATGTGTCCGGCGGACAAGCAGGCATTCAGCTCGTTCGCCCACGCCCAGGTAGCTGTCACCAACGAGGTGTTCACACACCTGGGACAGCCTGACACCTTCCTCTTCTGCCCCACAGGTGAGGTCAGAGGTCAGACCATCACCACAGAATCAGAATGATCTAGAATGGACGAATGGTCAGTCAGACCCATAGAAATAGAATCAGAAGGATCTAGAATGGACATTCCAATTCCATATCAACATTCCAATGTCAGACAACTGCACAGTGAGAAGGTCATTGTGATTAAAAGCAGTGTTCCATTACATGTCGGTTGCTGGCAGCCATATTGGACACACCCTGTTTTAAGATCCAATATAAATGATTTATTTTCTCACAATTTGCTGCTTTTTGCAAGTGTCGTCAAGGACTAGAATGTCTGTGTGTGTTGTGGTTTGTTTCAGATTACTGTGCAGCATTCTGCACTCCTAACGTCTCCCAGTCGGCCTACCTTCACACTGTGGGAGAGAACCTCCTACCTGGGATTGATGTTCTCTGGACAGGTGAGAGCAGACAGGAAGTCACTTTCCTTCTTTTTGTTTCCCACCAACTATGGTCTGTTTCCTAATTTAGCTCCTGGAATGTTTCTTCGGATGAGTGAGTTTTAAGGACATTACAAAGCGCAGTGTAAAGACTAACAGGCATCCCATCTAACCCACTCTATGCTATCCTGTCCTGCAGGTCCTAAGGTGGTGTCGCACCACATCACGGTAGAGTCCATTGTAGAGGTGTCCTCCGTCCTGAAGAGGGCGCCGGTTATCTGGGACAACATCCACGCCAATGACTACGACCCCCAGAGAATCTTCATGGGACCATACAAGGTGTCTGTTATTAATACTATGACCCCAGGGGATGAGACCATACAAGGTGTCTATTATTAATACTATGACCCCAGGGGATGAGACCATACAAGGTGTCTATTATTAATACTATGACCCCAGGGGATGAGACCATACAAGGTGTCTATTAATACTATGACCCCAGGGGATGAGACCATACAAGGTGTCTGTTATTAATACTATGACCCCAGAGGATGAGACCATACAAGGTGTCTATTAATACTATGACCCCAGGGGATGAGACCATACAAGGTGTCTATTATTAATACTATGACCCCAGAGGATGAGACCATACAAGGTGTCTATTAATAATACTATGACCCCAGGGGATGAGACCATACAAGGTGTCTATTATTAATACTGTGACCCCAGGGGATGAGACCATACAAGGTGTCTATTATTAATACTATGACCCCAGGGGATGAGACCATACAAGGTGTCTATTATTAATACTATGACCCCAGGGGATGAGACCATACAAGGTGTCTATTATTAATACTATGACCCCAGGGGATGAGACCATACAAGGTGTCTATTATTAATACTATGACCCCAGGGGATGAGACCATACAAGGTGTCTATTAATACTATGACCCCAGAGGATGAGACCATACAAGGTGTCTATTATTAATACTATGACCCCAGGGGATGAGACCATACAAGGTGTCTATTAATACTATGACCCCAGAGGATGAGACCATACAAGGTGTCTATTATTAATACTATGACCCCAGGGGATGAGACCATACAAGGTGTCTATTATTAATACTATGACCCCAGGGGATGAGACCATACAGGGTGTCTGTTATTAATACTATGACCCCAGGGGATGAGACCATACAAGGTGTCTATTAATACTATGACCCCAGAGGATGAGACCATACAAGGTGTCTATTATTAATACTATGACCCCAGGGGATGAGACCATACAAGGTGTCTATTAATACTGTGACCCCAGGGGATGAGACCATACAGGGTGTCTGTTATTAATACTATGACCCCAGGGGATGAGACCATACAAGGTGTCTATTAATACTATGACCCCAGAGGATGAGACCATACAAGGTGTCTATTATTAATACTATGACCCCAGAGGATGAGACCATACAAGGTGTCTATTAATACTATGACCCCAGGGGATGAGACCATACAAGGTGTCTATTAATACTATGACCCCAGGGGATGAGACCATACAAGGTGTCTATTATTAATACTATGACCCCAGGGGATGAGACCATACAAGGTGTCTATTAATACTATGACCCCAGGGGATGAGACCATACAAGGTGTCTATTATTAATACTATGACCCCAGGGGATGAGACCATACAAGGTGTCTATTAATACTATGACCCCAGAGGATGAGACCATACAAGGTGTCCATTATTAATACTATGACCCCAGAGGATGAGACCATACAAGGTGTCTATTATTAATACTATGACCCCAGAGGATGAGACCATACAAGGTGTCTATTATTAATACTATGACCCCAGGGGATGAGACCATACAAGGTGTCTATTAATACTATGACCCCAGGGGATGAGACCATACAAGGTGTCTATTATTAATAGACTTTTCTATTCACTTTCTATTGTGGAATGTTTATGATAATTATTAATTGTCTATTGAACCACTATTGCCTATATAATGCACTACTGCACTATAAGCAGTGTTCTGTAAGCAGTGTTCTAGAAGCTGTGTTCTGTAAGCAGTGTTCTAGAAGCTGTGTTCTAGAAGCTGTGTTCTAGAAGCTGTGTTCTAGAAGCTGTGTTCTAGAAGCTGTGTTCTAGAAGCAGTGTTCTAGAAGCTGTGTTCTAGAAGCAGTGTTCTAGAAGCTGTGTTCTAGAAGCAGTGTGGTAGACATAGAGTATGTTAATAGTAGATGTAGAATAATAGAATAGTGTTTCTCCTCCACTACTGTGATCCTCTTCTAGTGGGGTCTTTCAACCATTTCAACTCAGGCAAGTTCACAAGGAGGTGAGCCTGAATTGAACCTGACCAACCCTGCTGCCAAGTGTCTTTCAAACCTTCATCACATATCCTGCTTGTTTTTCCATTAAACCACCTTGGATAGTTTCCCTGCCAGGCCCCCTTCCCCTAATTCGCTACATGTCTTCCTCTTCTTAGGATCGTCCCACAGACCTGATCCCCAAGCTGAGAGGGGTGCTGACCAACCCTAACTGTGAGTACCACCCTAACTTCGTGGCGATCCACACCCTGGCGACGTGGTGCCGGTCTGAAGGAGGAAGAGTAGGAGGACAGAGAGACGTGGAGATGAGTGAGTATCTATGAGGTGTTACTGTTTTACACTCCTTTTAATGTCTTATGTGAGGCAGCTTGATGTACAAGTAACCCCTGGACAGGACGCTAGTCTATCGCAGGGCCTCGGCCCCCAACCCATCCCCTGAGTGCCATGCAGAGAGGCCTTGGCCCCCAATCCATCCCCTGAGTGCCATGCAGAGAGGCCTCGGCCCCCAATCCATCCCCTGAGTGCCATGCAGAGAGGCATCGGCCCCCAATCCATCCCCTGAGTGCCATGCAGAGAGGCCTCGGCCCCCAATCCATCCCCTGAGTGCCATGCAGAGAGGCCTCGGCCCCCAATCCATCCCCTGAGTGCCATGCAGAGAGGCCTCGGCCCCCAATCCATCCCCTGAGTGCCATGCAGAGAGGCCTCGGCCCCCAATCCATCCCCTGAGTGCCATGCAGAGAGGCCTCGGCCCCCAATCCATCCCCTGAGTGCCATGCAGAGAGGCATCGGCACCCTGTTTTAGTTTTTGGTCTGACTCAACCTGGGGGATCGAACCCCCAACCTTCCAATCTTAGAATGAACCACAATGCCACTAAGTTAAACTAACCCTAAACTACGTCATCGCCCCAGCAGGTGGTGATGATGATGAGGCAGGCTCAGACCCCTGCTACAGCCCCAAGAGAGCCCTCACCCTGGCCCTGACTGACTGGCTACAGGAGTTCCTCAGCACGGACCAGCCTGGAGGTACAGAGGGGAAAGATGACCAACCAAGAGGGCAGCTTCAACATTCAATTCAATACAACTTTATTTATCCCCTCGTGGGCAAACACATGAAAACGACACAAAAACAACACATCCTCGTCTCCATGAGGACCGTGATTCCAGATCCACTTTTTAATTACATCTACTCATTGTGAAGAGATCAAACAGATGAATTAACTCTCTGGCTGTCGTCTTCACCTCAGGCCCTCGACCTCTGAACCCCACCCACCTGAAGAAAGAGTCCTCTGACGAGGAGCCCATGCAGACTGACGTGGGAGACCCCGTGTATGTGCCAAGTTCTGGGGACAACCCCCTGTTCACAGCAGAACCCCTGACCCTGGACGATCTCCAGCTCCTCTCAGAACTGTTCTACCTGCCGTATGAACACGGTTCTACTGCTAGAACCATGCTGACGGAACTGGACTGGCTGAAAGCACACAGAGAAGCAGTGGGAGATGCAGAGACTGAGATGGTGAGGAGTGTGTGTGTTGGGACTGAGATGGTGAGGAGTGTGTGTGTTGGGACTGAGATGGTGAGGAGTGTGTGTGTTGGGACTGAGATGGTGAGGAGTGTGTGTGTTGGGACTGAGATGGTGAGGAGTGTGTGTGTGTGTTGGGACTGAGATGGTGAGGAGTGTGTGTGTGTGTTGGGACTGAGATGGTGAGGAGTGTGTGTGTGTGTTGGGACTGAGATGGTGAGGAGTGTGTGTGTGTGTTGGGACTGAGATGGTGAGGAGTGTGTGTGTGTGTTGGGACTGAGATGGTGAGAAGTGTGTGTGTGTGTGTTGGGACTGAGATGGTGAGGAGTGTGTGTGTGTGTGTTGGGACTGAGATGGTGAGGAGTGTGTGTGTGTGTTGGGACTGAGATGGTGAGGAGTGTGTGTGTGTGTGTTGGGACTGAGATGGTGAGGAGTGTGTGTGTGTGTTGGGACTGAGATGGTGAGGAGTGTGTGTGTGTGTTGGGACTGAGATGGTGAGGAGTGTGTGTGTGTGTTGGGACTGAGATGGTGAGGAGTGTGTGTGTGTGTTGGGACTGAGCTGGTGAGGAGTGTGTGTGTGTTGGGACTGAGCTGGTGAGGAGTGTGTGTGTGTTGGGACTGAGATGGTGAGGAGTGTGTGTGTGTTGGGACTGAGATGGTGAGGAGTGTGTGTGTGTGTGTGTGTGTTGGGACTGAGATGGTGAAGAGTGTGTGTGTTGGGACTGAGATGGTGAGGAGTGTGTGTGTGTGTTGAGACTGAGATGGTGAGGAGTGTGTGTGTGTGTTGGGACTGAGATGGTGAGGAGTGTGTGTGTGTGTTGGGACTGAGATGGTGAGGAGTGTGTGTGTGTTGGGACTGAGGTGGTGAGGAGTGTGTGTGTGCTGAGACTGAGATGGTGAGGAGTGTGTGTGTGTTGGGACTGAGATGGTGAGGAGTGTGTGTGTGTTGGGACTGAGATGGTGAGGAGTGTGTGTGTTGAGACTGAGATGGTGAAGAGTGTGTGTGTTGGGACTGAGATGGTGAGGAGTGTGTGTGTGTGTGTTGGGACTGAGATGGTGAGGAGTGTGTGTGTGTTGGGACTGAGATGGTGAAGAGTGTGTGTGTTGGGACTGAGATGGTGAGGAGTGTGTGTGTGTTGGGACTGGACTGGCTGAAGGGACTCAGAGGCAGTGTGGGATATAGAGACAAATACTGAGTGGGACTCAATCAATGTAATAATATAAGTATCTTTATTGATGTGGAAATTGTAAGAACTTACATGGACAACTCTAACACACATACACTCTCTCTCTCTTTCTCACTAACTCCCTCCCTCTCTCTGTCTCTATGTATCTCTCTCTCTGTCTCTATGTATCTCTCTCTCTGTCTCTATGTATCTCTCTCTCTGTCTCTATGTATCTCTCTCTCTGTCTCTATGTATCTCTCTCTCTGTCTCTATGTATCCCTCTCTCTGTCTCTATGTATCTCCCTCTCTGTCTCTATGTATCTCTCTCTCTGTCTCTATGTATCTCCCTCTCTCTATGTATCTCCCTCTCTCTGTCTCTATGTATCTCTGTCTGTCTCTCTCTCTCTCTGTCTCTCTGTATCTCTCTCTCTCTGTCTCTATGTATCCCTCTCTCTGTCTCTATGTATCTCCCTCTCTGTCTCTATGTATCTCTCTCTCTGTCTCTATGTATCTCTCTCTCTGTCTCTATGTATCTCTCTCTCTTTCTCACTAACTCCCTCTCTCTGTCTCTATGTATCCCTCTCTCTGTCTCTATGTATCTCCCTCTCTGTCTCTATGTATCTCCCTCTCTGTCTCTATGTATCTCCCTCTCTGTCTCTATGTATCCCTCTCTGTCTCTATGCATCTCCCTCTCTCTGTCTCTATGTATCTCCCTCTCTCTGTCTATGTATCTCTCTCTCTTTCTCACTAACTCCCTCTCTCTGTCTCTATATATCTCTCTCTGTCTCTATGTATCTCTCTCTCTCTCTATGTATCTCTCTCTCTCTGTCTCTATATATCTCTCTCTGTCTCTATGTATCTCTCTCTCTCTATGTATCTCTCTCTCTCTGTCTCTATATATCTCTCTCTATGTATCTCTCGGCCTCCTCTCTCCCTCTCTGTCTCTATGCTTCTCCCTCTCTCTGTCTATATATCTCTCTCTGTGTCTATGTATCTCTCGGCCTCCTCTCTCTCTCTCTCTACAGACAGCAGAGTGGCGTTCCAGGGCGAAGTGTTTTGACGTGATGTGTGTTGCTGTGTTTACCATGTTTAACCGCCTGTCCAACGCCCCCAACCGGAGCATCCTCTACGACCTCTACAACTACATCTGTGACATCAAGAGTGGTGTCACCCTGGCACGCGCCTACGTCAAACAATTGGGTACAACAGGGGCGGGGGGGGGGGGGGGGGGGGGGGGGAGACCCATATAGGTCAGTATGTTGTTGTGTAGGTCGGTGCGTTGTTGTGTAAGTCGGTGCGTTGTTGTATGGTGTGGCACAAGGAGCTGTATGCAGTAGGCAATAAGCATACAGGTTGATGTATCATTTAAGTGTAATATTGTTTGTGTCCACAGGGGGGCAGAGTAGGCCCTCAGCCCAGGTGATGACTGATGACCCAGAGCCCTGGGGGTTTAGAGGGGGTCTCTCCGGGGAGTTCCAGGTACGGCGCTTACCCCCATCATCCACCCCTTTAACCCCCATCACCCCTTTAACCCCCATATTCCACCCCTTTAACCCCCATATTCCACCCCTTTAACCCCCATCATCCACCCCTTTAACCCCCATAGCCCGCCCCTTTAACCTCCATCATCCACCCCTTTAACCCCCATCACCCCTTTAACCTGCATCACCCGCCCCTTTAACCCCCATCATCCACCCCTTTAACCCCCATCATCCACCCCTTTAACCCCCATAGCCCGCCCCTTTAACCCCCATCATCCACCCCTTTAACCCCCATAGCCCGCCCCTTTAACCTCCATCATCCACCCCTTTAACCCCATCATCCACCCCTTTAACCCCCATCACCCACCCCTTTTTAACCCCCATATCCCACCCCTTCAACACTCAAATAATGACAAGCCACACACACACAGGGGATCACAGACAACCACCTAGACAGAGCCATTGATCTCTCAGGCATAAAGAGATCATTGACTTGGTACTGACTGGTTGATGACGATAGTATTGCTGTTGTTTGTTGTTGTTCAGAGAATGCTGCCTTGCCATGGTAACAGAGATCTGTTCCGTCACCCTCCTATGACATCAGTGTATTCTATACGACCCTTCTGCCCAGAAGACAAGGTTAGTTATTTCAATTGATCTAGAACTGACTCTAACATATCTATTTAAATATACGAGACGTGTGGGCCGACTGGGAATGGAAACCAGGTCTTCTGAGTGTTTTGCCATAAGACTGTGTTAGCCCACTGAGCAAAAGCCTGTAGTATAGAGCACCACAGTGGACACGTCATAATTCCCATAAAACCTAGCAGTCAAACAGGGAAATGGTTCCAAATGTTTTCCAAATGTTTTTCCTCCAATCATTTTTCCCATAGGGGCTGTGTTTCATGTAGACTTACCTTGGCGTGATGTTTTGATAACTATGTAAATCTCTCTCGGACAAGGTGACTTTTATCAATATATTCAGCACTATTTACTCTGATAATATTTACTCTGATTCGAAAATGCTAATTAACATCAAAGTAGACATCATGCAAGACTACAAATCCCTGCACGTCATCTCTAGTTGACACCTTTGCTAACAGGTTTTGTGTCAATTTAAAACTTGCACAAGACAGTTCACAGAATTGTCCATTCAATTTATTAATTACTACATCGATTCAGCAGTCTCGTCTATATCAAGGCCTTTGTAGTTCTGTATGATGGCCAAACTAGCATTACATTTTTGTGAGGTAAATACTGGCGAATATATTGATGTCACCTTGTCTGATGGGGGGGATTTACATGGTTATCAGAACGTCACGCCAAGTTAAACCTACACAAAACACAGCCCTTATTTTAAGTGTTTCTAAAATGCCTTATGGGAAAAATGAATGATGCTAGGTTTTATGGGTATTCTGATTCATACTGTGGTACTGTGTTGTTTTAATAATTATTCTAATATGACTCACGCGTTTAATTCTCATTGAGAAGCTAGCTGATGCACGAAGAAGCTAACGCGTGTAAAGTTATAAGCTAGCTGATGCATGAAGAAGCTAACGCGTGTAGTTATAAGCTAGCGCGGGCGTTAGGTTTGGTTCAAACCAGCTCTGTAATACGTGTAGGCATGTATCGGCTAGCTGACATCTTTATTGATTTTGTCTTTATAACATCTCTGTTGTTTCAGACTGAGATACAGAAGATCCACATGGAGATGCAGAGAGGAGAGGCCAAGGCTCCTGCAGCAGCACTACCTGCTCTGATCAGTGATGGGTGAGAGAGTGTGTGTGTACAGCATGACTCCCCAATGATCCACTCTGGACAGTCTCTGATCAGTGATGGGTGATGGAGTGTACAGCATGACTCCCCAATGATCCACTCTGGACAGTCTGATCAGTGATGGGTGATGGAGTGTACAGCATGACTCCCCAATGATCCACTCTGGACAGTCTGATCAGTGATGGGTGAGAGTGTACAGCATGACTCCCCAATTATCCACTCTGGACAGTCTCTGATCGGTGAGGGAGTGTGTGTACAGCATGACTCCCCAATGATCCACTCTGGACAGTCTCTGATCAGTGATGGGTGAGAGAGTGTTTGTGTACAGCATGACTCCCCAATGATCCACTCTGGACAGTGATGGGTGATGGAGTGTGTGTGTACAGCATGACTCCCCAATGATCCACTCTGGACAGTCTCTGATCAGTAATGGGTGATGGAGTGTGTGTGTACAGCATGACTCCCCAATGATCCACTCTGGACAGTCTCTGATCAGTAATGGGTGATGGAGTGTGTGTGTACAGCATGACTCCCCAATGATCCACTCTGGACAGTCTCTGATCAGCCAGTAGTTTTTGTGCTTCAGTATGTGACTGTGCCTTCAGTCTAGACGTCCAGTATGTAATGTCCCAGTGTACCTCTCCCCCTCCCCAGGTTAGCAGGAGGGCAGCTGTCCCCCTCCCCAAACTGTGGTCTGGTTCTGGAGGATGAGAGGGGGGTGTGTGGGTACGCCCTGGGCCTCACTGACGCCACAGCAGCTGCACTGAACAACCAGGTAACCGCTAGGTGCCAACGGGACAATCACACACTGGAATATGACTTGGTCTTGTTGGAATCATTGACCCCGACATTATTCTATATGGTTGTTCTGTCTCTCTGTATTACTTCATGTGTTTTGTATGGAGTTCCTTGACTCTGAAAATATGACTTGATCTCCCCCCGTCCGTCCGTCTTGTAGAGGACGTTGCCAGGGGACTTCCCTTCCTTGGTAACCATGCAGCTCCACCCCCGGGTTACAGACCCCGCCCCCGCCAGGCGTATGATTGGCAGCCTGCTCTCGTTGATGAAGACCAGTGGTGAGTTGTTAACTTGTATATTATGGTGCACCTGCACAGTGGGTTTCTGGTCACTGTTGGACTGAGCCTAGAGCAGGACTCTCCAACCCCGTTCCTGGAGAGATACCCTCCTGGAGGTTCACTCCAACCCTGTTCCTGGAGAGATACCCTCCAACCCTGTTCCTGGAGAGATACCCTCCTGGAGGTTCACTCCAACCCTGTTCCTGGAGAGATACCCTCCTGGAGGTTCACTCCAACCCCAGTTGTAACTAAGCTGATCAACCAGCTAATTATTAGAATCCGGTGCACTAGATTAGGGTTGGAGTGAACCTACAGGAGGGTATCTCTCCTGGAACAGGGTTGGAGTGAACCTACAGGAGGGTAGCTCTCCTGGAACAGGGTTGGAGGGTAGCTCTCCTGGAACAGGGTTGGAGGGTAGCTCTCCTGGAACAGGGTTGGAGTGAACCTACAGGAGGGTAGCTCTCCTGGAACAGGGTTGGAGTGAACCTACAGGAGGGTAGCTCTCCTGGAACAGGGTTGGAGTGAACCTACAGGAGGGTAGCTCTCCTGGAACAGGGTCGGAGAACCCTGGCTTAGTGTGATGGCTGCTATGCAGCGTGATGATAGAGTTCAACAATACCCTTGACCCATTAGTAATCAGACCGGGGTTCAAGTACTTTCAGCTTTTGCTTTAGAGGTGGGGAATTGACACAATATAAAGTAGGACTCAGTTACTGATCCAGAAATGGATCAGATGTGTCTATACCAGATGGTGCTTCTCTCCCTGATGACATAGGACTGGATTATCAGAACTAACACACATCTATATTCAGAATGAGGTGCATCGTTCAGTTTGTTCCTCATATTCTTTTCCCCTCCTTGTCATTTGACTGTAGTTATCTGAATCTCCCCTGCCCCTCTCTCTCTCTCTTACAGGTTCCAGAGGTGTGTTCTGTGAGCTGAGGCAGGGTGACAGGAGGATGTTTGACTTCTACTCTAAACTGGGCTCCTTCACAACGCTCAAAATGGCGGGGCTGCCTCAGGATGTCGTCGCCATGGGAACCAGCTTGTAAACAAAGATGGCTGCCGCAAAGAGTTGTCGCCACCTTGCACTACTAAAATGGCCTTTTGGATAACAGGGACGAGAACGTTTGATTAATTCAGCTGCTTATTTGATGGCCATGTGTCAATTACTATAGGATGATGTGTATCTGATCAAGTTTGTCAATGGGATCCACATTGTTTGACTGAGTATTTGGGGAACGTATCTTTGTAAATTCCGACTTTACATATTGAAGTGAATGATTGACGCATTTAAATCAGCCTGTAAGAGGATCTAACTAATGTACTGTATCTGTTGATCAATAAAGATTTGAAAAATTTGAATATGTATGACCCATGTTTTCTGTGGTAAGCTGTCCATTATTCAACCAACTCTTTGAACCAGAATGAACATTTTAATCTGAGGTGTTCCGTTTTAAAAGGAAGAGAGAAAACAAGTTATTAACATGACAGCTGGTGTAAGAAGACCATGCATCTTATTCAGTAGTCTGTTCAACATCTGGCAAATGTTGACAAACCCAACGTCATCCAAGTTTTGCATTTGTGAGTTAGTGTTAACAAGGGTCCTCTTCAGGAGGCACAAACGTAAAAAGATAAATACATTATAACGGAAAACTTCAGGTAATTAATGCTCAGTTTTGAAATGTTTCTTTCCGATTTGTGCCTACTGAACACAACCCTGTGAGCGTTTGACCACTGTTCAACCATAGATCTTCTTAGGCTGCGTTTAGAGATGCAGCCAATTATTTAGACCAGTCAGATCTGATGTGATTGGTAAAAACATCAGAATTGGGCTGTCTGTTTAAACCCAAACTTAGTGGACTACATTACCCAGACTCATTTGGTGGGGGGCCAGGAAGTTGCCCATGTGAAGAATCTTAGGGTGTCTGTCACCAAACACTAGTCGTTTCTCTGGACAACCTTGTTGGTGATGACCGTAACCCTTCCTGGAACAGAGTTCTCTTACCTCATCACACTACTTCACAGGTGTGTCAGGCCACAGGTAGGTGATGTTGGTAAGTTCTAAAAACCAACACTCTCTCCAGTCTCTCCTCAGGATCTCTCCATCCCTCCTCTTTCCTCCCCATCCATTTTAAATGAACTCCAGTCCTTCATACTTCAGGTCTCCTATCTTCGTCTCTGGCAGTAACATCCTCCCGTCTAAAGTAAACGCCAGGATGTACGTCGCTATCTTCCCTGCATCCTCCTCCGACTTCAACGCTAGTACGATCTGATCGTCGGTGTCAGGTACGAACTTGAACGAGGAGAAACCGTGCGTTGGGTGGAGGGGTCCAGCGTGCCCCACGGTGATTTCGCGGAAGTCCGAGGGGCAGGAGAGGAGGAGGTTGGTGGCGCGGTGCTCGTCGGCGACCTCATCGTAGCGTTCGGAGCTGGCGCGGCGGGGGAGGAAGAACCAGCGCTGGAGGCGGTCGGACCACGCTGCAGACTCATGGATCAGGTAACCTGGAGGGAGAAAGAGAGAGAAATACATGAGAGAGAAAGTGTGAGATTAACCCAGTTGACAGAGATGGTGAGATGATCGAGGGAGTGTTTTTCCACACAACTGACTTGGTGCATCAGGTCGCCTCGGAGAAAAACAATAGAAAGTGACATCTTCAGAGGAACAGAGAGGTTTAGCGTGACACAAAGAATAAAGGGTGTGTCATACATTCTTCCAGGAACCAAGAGGATTAAAGACGGGTGTATTAGACTCCTCCCCCCCTCCCTCACCTGGCGGTTGAATCCCGGCTGCGCTGCGCAGGGCGTTGTAACGCGGTACCCAGTTCTCGTGTTGCACGTTGCCGCGGTAACCCACCACCTTGATCCATTGGGGGTTGTCGTTGATGAACTCTCCGGTAGTGGTCGTCCACTCTTTACCCAGACCACCCACGTAGAGGCACTCATCCTTCACCGCCAGCCACTCCGCCTTGAACCCTACACAGAGGTCAAGGGTTAGAGGTTATTACAGTATGGTCCTGGTGATCCACTCTTTACCCAGACCCCCCCCCACACACACACCTTTTGAGACAGACCCGTCTCCATCAGTCAGTATAACCCAGGGTACCGCCTGGTTCCCCTCTATCCTGTAGACAACTCCTGTACGGTCGTCCACACTGTACAGGTGACCGTTGAACGCAACTAGCTCCGACAGCTCCATACCTGGGGGTACAACGATCACTCAGTCAATACGATGATCACTCAGTCAATACGATGATCAGTCAGTCAATATGATGATCAGTCGGTCAATATGATCAGTATTCACACCCCTTAACTTCCTCCACATGTTGTTGTTACAGCCTGAATTCTAACTTCCTCCACATGTTGTTGTTACAGCCTGAATTCTAACTTCCTCCACATGTTGTTGTGGTACAGCCTGAATTCTAACTTCCTTCACATGTTGTTGTGGTACAGCCCGAATTCTAACTTCTTCCTCATGTTGTTGTGGTACAGCCTGAATTCTAACTTCCTCCACATGCTGTTGTGTTACAGCCTGAATTCTAACTTCCTCCACATGTGGTTGTGGTACAGCCTGAATTCTAACTTCCTCCACATGTTGTTGTGGTACAGCCTGAATTCTATCTTCCTCCACATGTTGTTGTGGTACAGCCTGAATTCCAACATCCTCCTCATGTTGTTGTGGTACAGCCTGAATTCTAACTTCCTCCATATGTTGTTGTGGTACAGCCTGAATTCTTCAACTTCCTCCACATGTTGTTGTGGTACGGCCTGAATTCTAACTTCCTCCTCATGTGGTTGTGGTACGGCCTGAATTCTAACTTCCTCCACATGTTGTTGTGGTACAGCCTGAATTCTAACTTCCTCCATATGTTGTTGCGTTACAGCCTGAATTCTAACTTCCTCCTCATGTTGTTGTGTTACAGCCTGCATTTAAAATGGATTCAATTGAGATTGTTTTGTCACTGACCTACACACAATACCTCATAATGTCAAAGTGGAATAATGTTTTTAGACATTTTTACTAATTAATTAAAAATGCTAAGCTGAAATGTCTTGAGTCAATAAGTATTCAACCCCAAAGACCTGGGAGGTTTTCCAATGCCTTACAAAGAAGGGCACCTATTGGTAGATGGGTCAACATAAAAAGCAGACATTGAATATCCCTTTGAGCATGGTGAAGTTATTAGTTACATTTTGGATGGTGTATCAACAGACCCAGTCACTACAAAGATAAAGGCGTCCTTCCTAACATCCTTCCTAAGGAGAGGAAAGAAACCGCTCAGGGATTTCACAATGAGGCCAATGGTGACTTTAAAACAGTTACAGAGTTTAACGGCTGTGATAGAAGAAAACTGAGGATGGATCAACAACATTGTAGTTACTCCACAATACTAACCTAATGGACAGAGGTTACTCCACAATACTAACCTAATGGACAGAGGTTACTCCACAATACTAACCTAATGGACAGAGGTTACTCCACAATACTAACCTAATGGACAGAGGTTACTCCACAATACTAACCTAATGGACAGAGGTTACTCCACAATACTAACCTAATGGACAGAGTGAAAAGAAGGAAGGCTGTACAGAATAAAAAATATTCCAAAACATGCATCCTGTTTGCAACAATTCACGAAACAAGTAATACTGCTAAAAATTGTGGCAAAGCAATTCACTTTTTGTCCTGAATACAAAGTGTTATGTTTGGTACTCTGTCATCCAATACATTACAGAGTACCACTCTACATATTTTTAAGCATAGTGGTGTCTGCATCATGTTATGGGTATGCTTGTAAATGGTTAAGGACAGAGTTCTTTTTCAGGATAAACAAGAAATGGAAGAGAGCTAAGCACAGGCAACATCCTAGAGGAAAACCTGGTTCCGTCTGCTTTCCAACAGACACCGGCAGATTAATTCATCTTTCAGCAGGACAATAACTTAAAACACAAGGCCAAATCTACACTGGAGTTGCTTACCAAGAAGACAGTCAATGTTCCTGAGTGGCCGAGTTACAGTTTTGAATTAAATCTACTTGAAAATCGATGGCAAGACTTGGTTGTCTAGCAATGATCAACAACCAATTTGACAGAGCTTGAAGAATTTTAAAATGAAGAAAGCAAAGATTGTACAATCCAGTTGTACAATCCAGTTGTACAATCCAGTTGTACAATCCAGTTGTGCACAGCTCTTAGAAACTTTACCAGAAAGACTCACAGCTGTAATCGCTGCTGCCAAAGATTATTCTAACACATCTAACACTCAAGGGTGTGAATACTTATGTAAATAAGATATTTCTGGATTTCATTTTCAATAAAATGTTTTCACTTTGTCATTACAGGGTATTGTGTGTAGATGGGTGAGAGGAAAAACATAAATCTGTTGAATTCAGGCTGTAACACAATAAAATGTGGAATAAGTCCTGGAGTATGACTACTTTCTGGAGATTTATTCTTCTCATACGACAGAAGAAAGGAGAACACATTCCAACTACTGTTATGTGATACTAGCCTGGCTGCCAGTCCGTCTCTGCCCTCTAGCCACTCCTTACAAAGCAAGACAGTTCCATAAGGAGTTGGCAAGAGAGCAGAATCAGAGTGGTCTGACAGCCAGGCAAAGAGAACACAACACAGTGGTTTAAACCAGTGGCTTTCAAACCTCTCCTCGTGGAACCTCGGACGTTTCACAATTCCATTGTAGAACTAGCTCACCTGATTCCCCTAGCTGACGGTTTGATGATGAGTTGACAAGTTGAATCAGCAGTCCTAGCTCTGGAGTACATTAAAAACATGGAACGACTTGGGGGTCCCTGAGAGGTCTGAGAACCCCTGGTTTAAACCATTCTCCTCTTCTACTTCGTCTCTGGGGTCTAGGCTGGGTTACTGTAAAGACGCACTATGCAGAAATCACTCCGCCATTTCCTGGTTGCTACAATTCTAGTAGTTGTGACAAAATGCAGGTATAGCTTAGAGAATCTAAAACTTAAGAACAGGAAGCATAGAAATAGCGCACACAGGACAGATCTACTGCTTCTTAGACTTGCTGTCAATGAGAACTACAGATCTATAACACGCATTTCTATGTGAATTTGGTCAAGTCGACCCAAAAAGTGACATATTGCAGCTTTAAAAGCAGTTTGGGACAAATGCTGATATATAAAAAAAAGCTTTGAAGCCATTTGAATAAATGGTACAACACGAGTCCCAAATGGCACCCTATTCGCTGTTTTCTGCACTACTAAGTGGTGCACTAAAGAGGGAAGAGATTGCCATTTTAGATGGAACCACAGTAACTAAAACCACCTCGTCCCTTCTCAGCCAGTTGGCTCTCCAGGGTCAGGCTGTCTGCGTCCCACTCCACCTCCACTCTGTCCCCACTCTCAGACACCACCAGGTGGCCCCTCCGCATGACGCTGAACCACGTCTGACCCTACAGGACACGAGATCAATAGTTTATTTTAGCATGTAGCTGAACCACGTCTGACCCTACAGGACAGAAGATCAATAGTTTATTTTAGCATGTAGCTGAACGACGTCTGACCCTACAGGACAGAAGATCAATAGTTTATTTTAGCATGACGCTGAACCAAGTCTGACCCTACAGGACAGAAGATCAATAGTTTACTCTACTCCTAAAATAAGATAAATTAAGAAATACAGTATTAATCCCTGATGTAGCTAATCACATTTTCTATTGAGTAAACTTAAAATCAACACACGCTTCAGAGTAAAACAGTTCTAAGAAATAAAGCAAACTGATGAATAAAAGAACATAAACACATGGGAGCCGAGTGGAGCTGTGGTCTAAGGCTCTGCTAGCTGTGGTCTAAGGCTCTGCTAGCTGTGGTCTAAGGCTCTGCTAGCTGTGGTCTAAGGCTCTGCTAGCTGTGGTCTAAGGCTCTGTATCACACTGCTAGCTGTGGTCTAAGGCTCTGCTAGCTGTGGTCTAAGGCTCTGCTAGCTGTGGTCTAAGGCTCTGCTAGCTGTGGTCTAAGGCTCTGCTAGCTGTGGTCTAAGGCTCTGCTAGCTGTGGTCTAAGGCTCTGTATCACACTGCTAGCTGTGGTCTAAGGCTCTGTATCACACTGCTAGCTGTGGTCTAAGGCTCTGCTAGCTGTGGTCTAAGGCTCTGCATAACACTGCTAGCTGTGGTCTAAGGCTCTGCTAGCTGTGGTCTACGGCTCTGCTAGCTGTGGTCTAAGGCTCTGCTAGCTGTGGTCTAAGGCTCTGCTAGCTGTGGTCTAAGGCTCTGCTAGCTGTGGTCTAAGGCTCTGCTAGCTGTGGTCTAAGGCTCTGCTAGCTGTGGTCTAAGGCTCTGCTAGCTGTGGTCTACGGCTCTGCTAGCTGTGGTCTACGGCTCTGCTAGCTGTGGTCTAAGGCTCTGCTAGCTGTGGTCTAAGGCTCTACTAGCTGTGGTCTAAGGATCTGCTAGCTGTGGTCTAAGGCTCTGCTAGCTGTGGTCTAAGGCTCTGCTAGCTGTGGTCTAAGGCTCTGCTAGCTGTGGTCTAAGGCTCTGCTAGCTGTGGTCTAAGGCTCTGCTAGCTGTGGTCTAAGGCTCTGCTAGCTGTGGTCTAAGGCTCTGCTAGCTGTGGTCTAAGGCTCTGCATCACACTGCTAGCTGTGGTCTAAGGCTCTGCTAGCTGTGGTCTAAGGCTCTGCTAGCTGTGGTCTAAGGCTCTGCTAGCTGTGGTCTAAGGCTCTGCTAGCTGTGGTCTAAGGCTCTGCTAGCTGTGGTCTAAGGCTCTGCTAGCTGTGGTCTAAGGCTCTGCAAGCTGTGGTCTAAGGCTCTGCATCACACTGCTAGCTGTGGTCTAAGGCTCTGTATCACACTGCTAGCTGTGGTCTAAGGCTCTGCATCACACTGCTAGCTGTGGTCTAAGGCCGTGATGAGACAAGACTAACTACTAATTGGATACCACGAAATTGGGGAGATTTATAATAAAAATAATTTTTAAAAAATTATATAAAATGTAATAAATGAAAAATAATAAAAAAATAAAGAACAGCCTAATTACGGATAAAGCTGAAATGTGGGTTTGTAAGCATGATGTAAATACCTTGGTGCTCATTGAGGCCGTGTCCAAGTCTGCGATCACCCCAATACGGTACCGGATGCTCCCGGACGCCATCCTCTCCGGGGGACTGAGAGGATATGTGTCGTTGTAGTGTTTATTATTCCAGTTGACGTTGTTTCCCACTGCAGCCACCGGTTGACGGTTACCATTATTGTTTATTTCATTGTCATTGTTCGTCCACCAGCTTTGCGCCCCGTTACCGTGGTGATGGAAGCGGTCAGAGGAGACGCCGAAGACGTCATTGCCGCCAGTTCCGACCCCCGTCGTCTGGTGCAGGTAGAACAGCAGGGCGAGGGCAAGGAGTGTTGCCACGGTGATGGCCCTCCATTTTAGGCGGAAGCGGGGGTCAGAGGTGGCGCCGGCCATGAAGGCCAGGGCAGGAAGGCCTCGCACGGAGATCCGCAGGGAATTCATGGAACTGGAATCATCAGGACCACCACCACGTTCCGGCTCTGAATTATACCCTGAGATAATGGACATGGGGGAGGGAGAGGGAGCTGGGAGGGTGGGGAAAGAGGGGAGGGTGAGAGAGAAAGAGAGAGGGGCAAGAGAGATTGACAGAGAGAGAGATGGACAGAGAGAAAGAGAGATGGACAGAGAGAAAGAGAGATGGACAGAGAGAAAGAGAGATGGACAGAGAGAGAGATGGACAGAGAGAGAGAGAGATGGACAGAGAGAGAGAGAGATGGACAGAGAGAAAGAGAGATGGACAGAGAGAAAGAGAGATGGACAGAGAGAAAGAGAGATGGACAGAGAGAGAGAGAGATGGACAGAGAGAGAGAGAGATGGACAGAGAGAGAGAGAGATGGACAGAGAGAGAGAGAGATGGACAGAGAGAGAGAGAGATGGACAGAGAGAGAGAGAGATGGACAGAGAGAGAGAGAGATGGACAGAGAGAGAGAGAGATGGACAGAGAGAGAGAGATGGACAGAGAGAGAGATGGACAGAGAGAGAGATGGACAGAGAGAGAGAAGTCAGAGATACAGGGGGTAAAAGGGGAAAGAGAATTGGAAAAAGGTAGAGGGCAAATGTTAATTTCATTGTTCATTGTTGTTCATTCATTATATTGTCTACTGTTTATTGTTATACTGCAGCCTGGTGCTGTGAATTAGTCAAAATATCCACTAACCACGTTTTAACCCACAGTCAAGCCATCCCTTATAAAAATTAAATCACGACAGCTGAGATGGAAACAGGTCGCTTCTGTACAATTGTATTAATTCCAAGAGATAATTTGTTCGTTCGACATGGTGGATCTTTTGGTGTCTGTAAAATGTATTATGCGAGAGATGGTGGTGGAAATGCCTTTATCAGCAAATATTGGTTTATTATACATCATATGGAAGTAAACATGGAGTCACGTGATGAGATGGTGTGTGTGTGGTCCTCCCACCACCACTCAGGACAGCATGCAGTTTATTAGGCTACGGATGAAACAAGTTATAATGAACTCCACAGTGGGGAGAAAGTGCACAGTGATGAGCTTGATGCTCCTTTCAATAAATATCAAGGGTTTGATTCTGGTGACGTGATGATTGATGCTTCACTGCTGCTTGACTAATAAAACAACTCTTGTTCTTGTCCATAGTAACATCATAATGTAGGTAGCCTACCCACACTGCATGGTAGGTAGCCTACCCACACTGCATGGTAGGTAGCCTACCCACACTGCATGGTAGGTGGCCTACCCACACTGCATGGTAGGTGGCCTACCCACACTGCATGGTAGGTGGCCTACCCACACTGCATGGTAGGTGGCCTACCCACACTGCATGGTAGGTGGCCTACCCACACTGCATGATAGGTGGCCTACCCACACTGCATGGTAGGTGGCCTACCCACACTGCATGGTAGGTAGCCTACCCACACTGCATGGTAGGTAGCCTACCCACACTGCATGGTAGGTAGCCTACCCACACTGCATGGTAGGTAGCCTACCCACACTGCATGTGACAGCTGTGGCTAGAGAACACGTGGAGGGGAACATGTGAGGGAAACACATTGAACTTTAAGTTGTATCAAATAGAAATGTAAGTTAAAAAAGTACATTTTGTTCACCAAGTCATCGAGCACAGACTTTTAACCACAACAAGTCTGTTTGGAGGAAACCCCACTGTGGGGAAAATGATCAAATGTTTAACTTACGCAGATATTTTTATATTTGCATGAAGATCTGTCAGCAAATTAGATGCAAACCAGCTAGTGACTGAACAAGGCTCCCCAGGACTGGGTCGTATTCACTAAACCAGCTAGTGACTGAACAAGGTTCCCCAGGACTGGGTCGTATTCACTAGACACTAAACCAGCTAGTGACTGAACAAGGTTCCCCAGGACTGGGTCGTATTCACTAAACCAGCTAGTGACTGAACAAGGTTCCCCAGGACTGGGTCGTATTCACTAAACCAGCTAGTGACTGAACAAGGCTCCCCAGGACTGGGTCGTATTCACTAGACACTAAACCAGCTAGTGACTGAACAAGGTTCCCCAGGACTGGGTCGTATTCACTAGACACTAAACCAGCTAGTGACTGAACAAGGCTCCCCAGGACTGGGTCGTATTCACTAAACCAGCTAGTGACTGAACAAGGTTCCCCAGGACTGGGTCGTATTCACTAGACACTAAACCAGCTAGTGACTGAACAAGGTTCCCCAGGACTGGGTCGTATTCACTAAACCAGCTAGTGACTGAACAAGGCTTCCCAGGACTGGGTCGTATTCACTAAACCAGCTAGTGACTGAACAAGGTTCCCCAGGACTGGGTCGTATTCACTAGACACTAAACCAGCTAGTGACTGGACAAGGCTCCCCAGGACTGGGTCGTATTCACTAAACCAGCTAGTGACTGAACAAGGCTCCCCAGGACTGGGTCGTATTCACTAAACCAGCTAGTGACTGAACAAGGCTCCTCAGGACTGGGTCGTATTCACTAAACCAGCTAGTGACTGAACAAGGCTCCTCAGGACTGGGTCGTATTCACTAAACCAGCTAGTGACTGAACAAGGCTCCCCAGGACTGGGTCGTATTCACTAAACCAGCTAGTGACTGGACAAGGCTCCCCAGGACTGGGTCGTATTCACTAAACCAGCTAGTGACTGAACAAGGCTCCTCAGGACTGGGTCGTATTCACTAAACCAGCTAGTGACTGAACAAGGCTCCCCAGGACTGGGTCGTATTCACTAAACCAGCTAGTGACTGAACAAGGCTCCTCAGGACTGGGTCGTATTCACTAAACCAGCTAGTGACTGAACAAGGCTCCCCAGGACTGGGTCGTATTCACTAAACCAGCTAGTGACTGGACAAGGCTCCCCAGGACTGGGTCGTATTCACTAAACCAGCTAGTGACTGGACAAGGCTCCCCAGGACTGGGTCGTATTCACTAAACCAGCTAGTGACTGAACAAGGCTCCCCAGGACTGGGTCGTATTCACTAGACACTAAACCAGCTAGTGACTGAACAAGGCTCCCCAGGACTGGGTCGTATTCACTAAACCAGCTAGTGACTGAACAAGCCTCCCCAGGACTGGGTCGTATTCACTAGACACTAAATGAAAGAAAACAGACAGAAACTGAACTTATCCAATAGGAAAGAATCTCAGTTTACTTTGCATGACATTTCCTGTTGCAACACGTTTGCACTAATGAATTCGACCCTGGGCTACCAGTGCTTCTGGGTGTAGTTTACCACTAGGTACAGATCTAGGATCAGCTTCACCTACCCCAGTCCTATCTTTAACTAGAAGTAGGGAAAATGCCAAACGGATCCAACAACAGCATCTAGGGGCAACTTCTCCCTACCTGAACACAGGTGTGGTACCTGACTGTTGACATGGTCCCATGAGGCTCTATGTAGGGAATAGGGTGTCATGGCTGGGTGGAGGAGAGGGAACAGGTGCCTTCCAGTTGAAACTGGAGAGGGCTCTGTGTCTGTGTGGTACAGTACTGCTACAGACAAGATGACATGTTCTCTGCCAGTCTTGCATTGTGGTTGCTATGGGCAACAGACTTAAAAAGGTAGAGGACAGGTAGGTACTAGTTCCGTTGTTCCTCTGTCACAGTTACGCACCCACTCACTTGTACTACTGAGTCACGCAACGCTTCAAGACAGGCAGCAAGGGCTAGACACTACAATACTGTAGAATACGCACCAGGGTTCAAATACTATTTCAAATCTTTCAAAGACTTTTAGTGTTTGCTCTCTAGCATGTTGGAGTTCCAGATGGGTGGGGTTTGACCGCCTGCAACTATTCTATTGGTTGCACTGTGCCAGGCAAGCTCCATCAAGCCCAGATCGTGTATTTGAAATGATTTCAAATAGTATTTGAACCCAGGGAAACACACATTTGCTCTGTAAGTGGAACCAACTACCGTGGAGTGGCGTCTCCCTAGATGCTATCTGCCTCTGGTCTAGGAGAGACTGTGTCCAAAACGGCACCATATTTCCTGTTTCAGGCACTTTTTTTGACCAGGGGCCATAGGGTTGAAAAGCAGTGCACTATGTAGGGAATAGGGAACCATTTTGGAAAGAAAATCTGTTACATAAACACTGGTTCTGTTCCACTTCAGTTAGGGCTCCTGAGTGGTGCAGCGGTCTAAGGCACCGCATCACTACAGATAGACACTACAGTTCTATTCCGGGCTGTATCACATCCGGCCGTGATTGGGAGTCCCATAGGGCGGTGCACCATTGGCCCAGCGTCGTCCGGGTTTGGCCGTCATTGTAAATAAGAATTTATTCTTAACTGACTTGCCTAGTTAAATAAAAGGTTTAAAAAGACAAATATGTCAACAGGTTAGCTGTGTAGGTAAGGAGAGTAGGATGCATCATCATGAGGTTATCAGCCAGTCTGAGGACTTACTGCCGACCACAAGAGACTAACACAGGAGAGACCAAACAAAACCATGTGCCTCTCTAACACAAATACACTCTCACTCAGGCAGTCACTCATTAAATCACCACTGCATGTAAACCCAAACCTGCTGCCACAGAAACCAGCTGTGAGGTGTATTGATCTCGTCCCCTCTCAGATCCAGCTGTGAGGTGTATTGATCTCTTCCCCTCTCAGATCCAGCTGTGAGCAGCCAGGTGATGTAACCTAATACAGGTAAATGAGGTAACGATGTTTGATTGACTGGAGTACAAAAGAACGAAGCGCTAACCCATAAGTAAACAACACAGAAGAGGCAAAACCACCACTGTTTTATGGTGATTTAATCACTTTTCACCATGTGCTAATAGGCTGTTATAACACAGGTCTGTGTTTCAAATGGCACCCTACTCCCTATATAGTGCACTACCAGGTCAAAAGTAGGGCACACGTCAAACTCATTCCACGGAGGGCCGAGTGTCTGATGGTTTTCGCTCCTCCCTTGTATTTGATTGATCAATTAAGGCCATTGATTAGTCAGGGACTCCCCTCACCTGGTTGTCCAGGTCTTAACTGGACACAAGGTGAAAGGAGATGGCCCAGTGTCTGGCTGGTTTCTCCATGGAATGAGTTGGACTCCCCTTCACTAAATCAATCAGATGCTATTAGTGCCCAGCTTGGGATACCTATGGGATATTGATGACAGTATTGTGAGCTAAAACCAGATGAAAATGTCCTAAATCAGATCAAACTAGCCTCAAATCAGTTTGTGTTCATTTAAACTGGTTTTCCTAGATTACAGCAGATATACTACAAAGCAGGATCAATGTCCTATCTGCATGACCCCTCTATGTTGAACTGTCTGCTCCCTATACATGTCCTCATGTTATGGATTCCCATCACCTGGTCATCTACGTCTTTAATCGGAAACATTGAAAGGAAATAACAAAACCAGCAGACACCCCTGATACACCCCTAGGTCCCTTCAACAAGACATCATGGCCACGAAGACAGGAAGAGAGGTGGAGCCAGAAATCAGGCCAGACTACAAGGGGTGTGTTCATTATGGAAACTGTTTAAGAACCAAACGGAAGCAAACAGAGAAAAAGGAACTAAACAGGAATGGACCGACCCAAATTTGTCCAATACAAACTCTTGCTTGCGTTTTCCATTTGGAGTAAACCATAGATTGATAGAGGACTCATCGTGGATATAAACTGTTAACATGGACATTGTCACTGAGGGCTAACTTGCAAGCACGAAAACAGTCAACAGTCAAGCAAATATATGCCCGGGATACCCTACTAATTGAAGTTTTAATGTACTTTAAAATAGAGATAGCTTTAGCTTCAATGGCACTGCTCATTCTGTCACAGACACTATAACTCATCAGATACAAAGATGAGTCATCCATCTCTATGGAGTAAAGGGTTTCTGTTGCAAAACATTTTGCAGCAGACTAAACGTTTTGCTATAGGAATCGGTGTAATGATTACACCCCAGTAATCTTGGGGCAAAACGAATGACTGTCAAACTAGCAGACTGATCAAATGCGTATCTAGCTACTAGTTAGCTTTGATACCTTCACTCCTTAAGGTCCAAGGACCGTATGCTATTTTCAGAGGTAGACCATCTCCGCAGCCAAAACAGCAAATACTCAATCTAAACGTCAATCGATTCTCAATTGCGATACGGTTCTAGAAACATAAAGCCCCGTACTTTCATATCACAAAATAATTTCCCAAATGCAAAACACAAACGATATACACTTACTGTACACTGTTTTAACCGGCTTCATCACAGTCGCAGCTGACAGTATCTTTCAGTGACAACATGTTTCTGTCGGCCTTCTGTTACACACAGGTGCTCAGAGCATGCGAGACAGCCAATTAGCATGTCGCATTCTTCCGTCTGTCTTCCGTAAACAGCTGTGACATGGAGATATGACCTTGTGGGAACACCAACCCTAACCCTATAAAAATGTGCGTTTCAATTTAAACTTTTGTTTTGAGAAAAGTATGTCTCGCTTATATAAGGTTATGCTTCCAAAACCGTACGCAAGCGATGCGTGTTAATGTTCAGACCGAACGTCTGGGCTCTTATTATTAACAAACCTCCACTGTAGACGCCTTCGTCCAATTACTCCTGTGTGTAACGGAACAGAGTCATGATCAAGGTCTAGCTATGATACATGTAGGAGATACGTCAAAGGCTGGATGACTGTCAATCAATGGAAACTCTGGAAAAAGTCAGAGAAGGTCGGAAATAGTTTCGGAAAGTATATTCCTCTTTTAGCAAGCTCCTAGCTAGCTTGTGCAAAACAAACTTTAGCATTAGGGGCTAGTTTATTGGATAGCATTGATAAATCCGCCTCCAGACTGCATGTCAGTTGAAATTATCCGTTACTTTATTATGCCTGGCTTTGTATACTTTAGACAGACCGTACTCACTGGGAATACTTTAGACAGACCGTACCGTACACCCGTACTCACTGGGTGAGAGGGAGGTCTCCGCGTCCCCCCGTAGCGACTGTTTGGAGGAGGTTATCCGGTGTTTCGGTGGTTCTCGGTCCCTACTCCCCCTGCTCCATCGCTGGAAGAGAGTTGAGGCAGCCAGCTCGACTTCCGCCTTCTCGCTGCTTCCCTGGCGCGAGCGGAATGAACTCTGGAAACTCTGCCAACTTGCCGCGCATGACGACGCAGAGCCGCCGACCGACGCATCCCAACGAGCGTCCTGATTGGTCCGTTCCTTTCTGCGTAGCTTGACCCAGCGTTTGCTTAAAATATTCTGTCCTTCGCGCTGAGTTGAACACATTGACCCTGACCTTCTCGGGTAACCTGTACAGTCCATACAAGTGGGTACAGTACAGTTCAGACTCAGAGATAAATAATATTTCCCTAAAAACTCAAAACGAAACGAATAGAACTGCTGCCGCGGTAGAATTAAAATAACGTTCTAGAACAACGCGTTGTCTCTAGAGCGCGATATTCTCTCGTGAATGGGTGTCAGAAGGCTGGTCGAACACAATATCCCTTATGTTCCCCAAAAACAATGGTCCTATTTATAACGCTTCATATGAGGGTTATGAAAAGGCTCGACTTCGCTTGCAACCACAGTTGCAACCATCAGTTTTCCCTGACAGTCCTGTCTCTGAAACTCACCAATATTTTCTCAAAAAGAAAGCTTTGACAGAATCGCACACTTCTATGACATACACATTTATTGTGATATTTTACATAATTCTCCCACCAACATTATTACTAGTCATGGAAACAAGCATTTAGGCTACTAGACAAAGAAGCATAATGACCCACGTAAAACCATTATTACATTTTAGTGTGCAAATCTAGATTGACAATTTCATATTAGGGTAGAATAATAAACAAAATACAGTATTCCTTAGTTCTAGATTGACAAATTCAAGTGTCAAACGGTTATTTTGGGGTACATGTTACAATGAATTCCATGTGTAACACACATCTGACAATTATATAAGTAAATATTGACATATGTCCAAAATGGCAACCTTTTCCCTAAAAAAGTGCACTACTTTTCACCATTCGAGACGTACCCTATTGAATGCCAACATTCACCTTTCTTCATACTGATTGCAATTCATGTCATGTACTTAATCTGGAGAAGTCCAGACTCTGTTCGTGTCCTGGTTCTAATGGCAGGTCAATAAAGTTATAATAACAGGTGAACAACATAGTGGTGAAAGATTCCCAGTCAGTATGGTTCAGAGAACAGGCATTCTTATTCAAGTCAATGACATCATAATGGGTGGACTATTTCTATAGTTCAGAGAGGTTTAGAAACAAACACAGGAAGTGATGTAACAATACAAAGAAACAAAAAAGTGCCACTGTCGGCACGTTATCAACTACACTGTGCCACTAAAACAAGCGAAAATTGCCATGAAGACAATATTAATTTGTGCATAGTGATTGGTTAACTGATTAGCTATCTCGCTCGCTCTGGAAACAAGTGTTGCTACTTTATCCTGGCAGGCTATGCTTCAGTCCCAAATGGCACCCTATACCCTACCTAGTGAAATAGACCTGGTTAAAACGAGTGAACTATATAAGGATGCAATTTGGGACGCATAATATGTTGTCAAACTTTGGCTGGTCCAGGATCAGTTTGACCATTTCCCTAAAAGATTCCTAAGAGCTTTACAAGTAGGCCATCATTGTAAATAAGAATTTGTTCTAAACTGACTTGCCTAGTTAAATAAATAAAAATATGTCAACAGGTTAGCTAGCTGTGTAGGTAAGGAGAGTAGGATGCATCATCATGAGGTTATCAGCCAGTCTGAGGATTATACTGAGGTAGCCGACCACAAGAGACTAACACAGGAGAGACCAAGCAAAACCATGTGCCTCTCTAACAAAAGACCTTCTACGCAGCAGTCCTGGAGGAAGTGGCAGCTTAGAGGGAACATGGCTCTTGAACGTTTAAAATGAGAAAGTATGTAGAGATTATATTGGACCTAAAAGTGATAACTTCCCTTTTTCTGGCCCACAAATTGCTTTTGACGAACAAATCGGTCCGGGAAAAAAATCTGTGCGGCCATCCTCGGAATTGAGAAAATCCCGATGCGGCCTTTGAGCCAAAATGATGCCCACCTATCTATAAGACATAAAGCAGGGTCTGGAGTATTTCCTGGAGTATTTCCTGGTCATGACTCGAACCAGGAAGAACTCCAGGCGATAGCTTTTGTAACGGAGCAGGGTGAAGATGCCCCTATACGCTGATCTTGGGTCAGTTTTGCATTTTTTCCCACTAATAGTTCAAGTTAAGAGGAATCAAAAACTGATCCAAGAACTGTAACTAAGGGAATCTTCACCCCGGAGGTTTTGTAACACAAAACATAATACCTGTTACCTAACCACCTTGTTTAGCCAATAGCCATCAGTCCATAATACCTGGTGATTGGTGCCTCTAGATGTGGTTCAGAACAGAGGTGTTTGTAGTTGATATGTAAATGAATGATTGGCCAGTGTCCCTGTATCTCTTCAATGATTGGCTGGTGTCCCTGTATCTCTTCATTGATTGGCCAGTGTCCCTGTATCTCTTCAATGATTGGCTGGTGTCCCTGCATCTCTTCATTGATTGGCTGGTGTCCCTGTATCTCTTTAGCTCTTCCCCATCATCTTTAACAGCAGCTGTACAAGGAGGAGGTAGACGCATGAAGACAAAGGTCACAAAGGTCAAGTTCATCTTAACCTTTGAGACAGACAAACTGATACTCATGATGAGTAATGCTCATTAGCCCAAGGAGAGGAGGAAATAACACTTTCTAGCTAATACATTTTTTATTTTCTTCAAAGGTTGACTGTGACTTGGAAAGAGATAGGGAGGGAGGGAGGAGATAGGGAGGGAGGGAGGAGATAGGGAGGGAGGGAGGAGATAGGGAGGGGCGAGCAGGAGAAGGAGAAGAAAAAGGAAGGGATAGATAAGGAGGAAGAGGGAGAAAGAGGTAGGGATAGGGGGACCTACCTGAGTGAGGTGGTAGTCTCCGTCGACTAGCTGCTCGATGATGTTGAAGTGATCTGTGTTTGGAACGTCCTCCAATGTTACCTTCAGTCCTTCTGTTGACTCCAGCGTCTGTAAGAGGGAAGGAGGAGAGGAGGGAGAGGAGGAAGGGAAGAGAGGGAGAGCAAAGAGGGAGAGAGGAAGGGAAGAGAGGGAGAGCAAAGAGGGAGAAAAAAGGGACAGAAAGTTAGTAATTTTCTAGGCCCTAAAACTCTTCCAAAAATATAAGGGTGCAGCTGTGTTATAAAGGTGAATTGTTTTGTCACTTTCTGAAATCTACAAGAACAATCTAGATATATTCTAATGTGTCCCAGACTGTCTGTTTTTCCATCCATGGAACTCAGACACATTCTATTCATCAGCTCTGATTCTGTGTTCTACTTCTGTGTTCAGACTGTCTGTTTTTCCATCCATGGAACTCAGACACATTCTATTCATCAGCTCTGATTCTGTGTTCTACTTCTATGTGTTCAGACTGTCTGTTTTTCCATCCATGGAACTCAGACACATTCTATTCATCAGCTCTGATTCTGTGTTCTACTTCTATGTGTTCAGACTGTCTGTTTTTCCATCCATGGAACTCAGACACATTCTATTCATCAGCTCTGATTCTGTGTTCTACTTCTATGTGTTCAGACTGTCTGTTTTTCCATCCATGGAACTCAGACACATTCTATTCATCAGCTCTGATTCTGTGTTCTACTTCTATGTGTCCCAGACTGTCAGTTTTTCCATCCATGGAACTCAGACACATTCTATTCATCAGCTCTGATTCTGTGTTCTACTTCTATGTGTTCAGACTGTCTGTTTTTCCATCCATGGAACTCCGACACATTCTATTCATCAGCTCTGATTCTGTGTTCTACTTCTATGTGTTCAGACTGTCTGTTTTTCCATCCATGGAACTCAGACACATTCTATTCATCAGCTCTGATTCTGTGTTCTACTTCTATGTGTTCAGACTGTCTGTTTTTCCATCCATGGAACTCAGACACATTCTATTCATCAGCTCTGATTCTGTGTTCTACTTCTATGTGTTCAGACTGTCTGTTTTTCCATCCATGGAACTCAGACACATTCTATTCATCAGCTCTGATTCTGTGTTCTACTTCTATGTGTCCCAGACTGTCTGTTTTTCCATCCATGGAACTCAGACACATTCTATTCATCAGCTCTGATTCTGTGTTCTACTTCTATGTGTTCAGACTGTCTGTTTTTCCATCCATGGAACTCCGACACATTCTATTCATCAGCTCTGATTCTGTGTTCTACTTCTATGTGTTCAGACTGTCTGTTTTTCCATCCATGGAACTCCGACACATTCTATTCATCAGCTCTGATTCTGTGTTCTACTTCTATGTGTTCAGACTGTCTGTTTTTCCATCCATGGAACTCCGACACATTCTATTCATCAGCTCTGATTCTGTGTTCTACTTCTATGTGTTCAGACTGTCTGTTTTTCCATCCATGGAACTCAGACACATTCTATTCATCAGCTCTGATTCTGTGTTCTACTTCTATGTGTTCAGACTGTCTGTTTTTCCATCCATGGAACTCAGACACATTCTATTCATCAGCTCTGATTCTGTGTTCTACTTCTATGTGTTCAGACTGTCTGTTTTTCCATCCATGGAACTCAGACACATTCTATTCATCAGCTCTGATTCTGTGTTCTACTTCTATGTGTTCAGACTGTCTGTTTTTCCATCCATGGAACTCAGACACATTCTATTCATCAGCTCTGATTCTGTGTTCTACTTCTATGTGTTCAGACTGTCTGTTTTTCCATCCATGGAACTCAGACACATTCTATTCATCAGCTCTGATTCTGTGTTCTACTTCTATGTGTTCAGACTGTCTGTTTTTCCATCCATGGAACTCAGACACATTCTATTCATCAGCTCTGATTCTGTGTTCTACTTCTATGTGTTCAGACTGTCTGTTTTTCCATCCATGGAACTCAGACACATTCTATTCATCAGCTCTGATTCTGTGTTCTACTTCTATGTGTCCCAGACTGTCTGTTTTTCCATCCATGGAACTCAGACACATTCTATTCATCAGCTCTGATTCTGTGTTCTACTTCTATGTGTTCAGACTGTCTGTTTTTCCATCCATGGAACTCAGACACATTCTATTCATCAGCTCTGATTCTGTGTTCTACTTCTATGTGTTCAGACTGTCTGTTTTTCCATCCATGGAACTCAGACACATTCTATTCATCAGCTCTGATTCTGTGTTCTACTTCTATGTGTTCAGACTGTCTGTTTTTCCATCCATGGAACTCAGACACATTCTATTCATCAGCTCTGATTCTGTGTTCTACTTCTATGTGTTCAGACTGTCTGTTTTTCCATCCATGGAACTCAGACACATTCTATTCATCAGCTCTGATTCTGTGTTCTACTTCTATGTGTCCCAGACTGTCTGTTTTTCCATCCATGGAACTCAGACACATTCTATTCATCAGCTCTGATTCTGTGTTCTACTTCTATGTGTTCAGACTGTCTGTTTTTCCATCCATGGAACTCAGACACATTCTATTCATCAGCTCTGATTCTGTGTTCTACTTCTATGTGTTCAGTCTGTCCTGACTTTGTAGTAGTCCTCCGACTGCTTCCGGAACTCTGGCGAGTCTTTCTGCGCCACGGCAACCACGATGTCACAGTTGGAGGAGGAGAGTTTGAGCTGCGGAACCAGCTGACTAGGACTGTTCCTCAGAGCCACCTCTCTGTGAAGAGACAGAGAGTGAGACAGAGAGAAAGAGGGGAAACAAGAGGCGAGAGAGAGAGAGGAGCTTGCACGCGTGGTTACCTCTCCCACTATGTCTCCCAGTCATGGCTTGTGCGCCATCAGTACAGCTACCAACACATCTTGACCACCAAAGTCCATTTGATGTCACAAACCTGTCCAGTACTTGAAAAATATCCTCACGTTGCCCTGGTTTCCAGTGGTTTGCAGAAGAGGATGTCTTCCTTAATTGACCCCTATAAACGTAACGGACATATACCAGGAGCTGTGAGTCTGTTGACTCATCCAGCTGTAACGCATAGAATTCACTGGCTTGTATGTGAAGCAGTAATTGTTTCAAAACATCTCCTGCCATGTCACTGATGTGTCGTGAAACAGTGTTTGATGAAGACATTGTCTGTATAGTTTTTGTTGGCCTTTTCCCCCAGCATCGTCCCAGCTATATCCGCGACGCATGAAGAATGAAGTCCTCCACGATAGTATGGGGCTTGTCTGTCCTAGCCACTCGGTAGCTCACCATATAAGATGCTTCTAGTCCCTTCTTATTAATGGTATCTGTTGCTTTTATACATGTCTCACTACTCGAAAGTCATCTTTATTCTCGCTCAAAAAACTCCTGTGGCTTATTTTTCAAATTGTCATATTTTGTTTCTAAATGTCTGTGCAAGAGTGAAGGTTTCCCGCGAGAGAGTAACAGTTAATGTGATTGGATGTTACTTATTTGACTAGGCTACCTGTATTTGACATTGTGTTGTTATTTCACTGAACACTAGATGGTTAAATTTTATTATTGGCAGTGAAACGAGGCTACTGTCTCAGCCTCCAGTATTTATGCTGCAGTAGTTTATGTGTCGGGGGGCTAGGGTCAGTTTGTTATATCTGGAGTACTTCTCCTGTCCTATTCGGTGTCCTGTGTGAATCTAAGTGTGCGTTCTCTAATTCTCTCCTTCTCTCTTTCTCTCTCTCGGAGGACCTGAGCCCTAGGACCATGCCCCAGGACTACCTGACATGATGACTCCTTGCTGTCCCCAGTCCACCTGGCTGTGCTGCTGCTCCAGTTTCAACTGTTCTGCCTTATTATTATTCGACCATGCTGGTCATTTATGAACATTTGAACATCTTGGCCATGTTCTGTTATAATCTCCACCCGGCACAGCCAGAAGAGGACTGGCCATCCCACATATGCTCTCTCTAATTCTCTCTTTCTTTCTCTCTCTCGGAGGACCTGAGCCCTAGGACTATGCCCCAGGAATACCTGACATGATGACTCCTTGCTGTCCCCAGTCCACCTGACTGTGCTGCTGCTCCAGTTTCAACTATTCTGCCTTATTATTATTCGACCATGCTGGTCATTTATGAACATTTGAACATCTTGGCCATGTTTTGTTATAATCTCCACCCGGCACAGCCAGAAGAGGACTGGCCACCCCACATAGCCTGGTTCCTCTCTAGGTTTCTTCCTAGGTTTTGGCCTTTCTAGGGAGTTTTTCCTAGCCACCGTGCTTCTACACCTGCATTGCTTGCTGTTTGGGGTTTTAGGCTGGGTTTCTGTACAGCACTTTGAGATATCAGCTGATGTACGAAGGGCTATATAAATACATTTGATTTGATTTGATTTGATTTACTCAGTCGAGAGAAAAAAAACTCACCCAAATGTATATCCCCATGGAAAACATTAATGTACTGTTTGAAAATGTGGGAAAAAAGACATTAAATAATATATTTTTTATTTATTTGGTGTACCCCCGACAGCATTGCGCGTACCCTAGTTTGGGAATACCTGAGGTAGAGCATTCAGTGGTGCATCTTCAGGGGTGGATGGGTGTGGGGGGGTGTGGTACGTACTCTGTCACCTTCAGAGGTGGATGGGTGTGGGGGTGTGTGGTACGTACTCTGTCATCTTCAGAGGCTCGTTGACATAGGTGGACAGGATGGGCAGGAGGTCATATATACCACTGACCAGGAACGCACCTGAGAGACAGAGAGACAATGTTTGGGTAAGGAGATAGTAGGGAGAGACAATGTTTGGGTAAGGAGATAGGAGGGGGAGACAATGTTTGGGTAAGGAGATAGGAGGGAGAGACAATGTTTGGGTAAGGAGATAGGAGGGAGAGACAATGTTTGGGTAAGGAGATAGGAGGGAGAGACAATGTTTGGGTAAGGAGATAGGAGGGAGAGACAATGTTTGGGTAAGGAAATAGGAGGGAGAGACAATGTTTGGGTAAGGAGATAGGAGGGAGAGACAATGTTTGGGTAAGGAAATAGGAGGGAGAGACAATGTTTGGGTAAGGAGATAGGAGGGAGAGACAATGTTTGGGTAAGGAAATAGGAGGGAGAGACAATGTTTGGGTAAGGAGATAGGAGGGAGAGACAATGTTTGGGTAAGGAGATAGGAGGGAGAGACAATGTTTGGGTAAGGAAATAGGAGGGAGAGACAATGTATGGGTAAGGAGATAGGAGGGAGAGAAGATTGTCAATCATTCAAAATAAAAAAGCAGGTCTTTCTGTGGTTATGGAGAAAGATTACTGAGCTCACGTCTCTGCTGACAACCCGCTATCTACTGACCTCTAACCTCTCACCTTTGATCTGAGGGGTCACACTGTACTGAGACCAGTCTGTAGAGAGGATCATAGCAGCCAGGTGGGCCCCCGCAGAGTGGCCACACAGGTACAGACCACTAGAGAGCGAGACACAGAGAGAGAGAGAGAGAGAGAGAGAGGATTGCCAGTCAGAAACCAACCCCTAGCCTAGACATTCATATCATCAAATCATGACATATTTGTTACTATCTCATTTAGTCAGATAGTAAAGATTATATTCAGCCACTCTTGGAGGGCAATGGAAGTTGATTAAAAATGTGCTTCTATATCATTAAGACTGCCTTTAGTAAGCACAGATCTGAGATAGAGACTGATGAAGAGGGAGCACCTAATGTGTGAATACTGTTGAATGACGGACACCACACTCCTCCGCACCTGAGACACCATCAAATCCATGTTCCCTGGATGGGAAACAGGGGGACGAGGAGGAAAGTAAGAAAACATAGGAACAAACGAGGGACAGATGGAGGGCACAATTTTAGACCAGGGCCCAATTTTAGCCCAACAGGCTGCTGTGCTCTGAAGACCCCAGCTGCAGTCTACAGAAGTAGTACGCTATAGATAAACAGGGAGACATTTGGGACGCATTCATAATGTCTCCTATGTTGCTATGACATCACAAACCAGGGACACATCAACGGTACCTTTGGGAGCGATGTCGTAACCCACGGCGACCACCACGACGCCCTTATGGACCAATGGGACAGCCATAAACCCGGACTCCTCCTTACTAGGGAGAAGAAACATATAGGCCCTTTCTCAAATGGATTTGCTCAACTCCTGCGTCCTCCTCTCCACACACGCTGCATCAGGCAAATGACGTTTACACGGGTGAAAATCCCTAAATATATGTGTAAAGTGACAAAACACATTTAACAAAACATTCTATTCATAAATGGATATGTATTACCGGTATCTTTTTCAGATGTTTAATCTGCTGTTCTCTACCTGCTGTTCACTACCTGCTGTTCTCTATCTGCTGTTCTCTACCTGCTGTTATCTACCTGCTGTTATCTACCTGCTGTTATCTACCTGCTGTTATCTACCTGCTGTTATCTACCTGCTGTTCACTATCTGCTGTTCTCTACCTGCTGTTATCTACCTGCTGTTATCTACCTGCTGTTATCTACCTGCTGTTATCTACCTGCTGTTCACTACCTGCTGTTCTCTATCTGCTGTTCTCTACCTGCTGTTCTCTACCTGCTGTTCTCTACCTGCTGTTCTCTACCTGCTGTTCTCTACCTGTTGTTCTCTACCTGCTGTTATCTACCTGCTGTTCTCTACCTGCTGTTCTCTATCTGCTGTTCTCTACCTGCTGTTCTCTACCTGCTGTTCTCTACCTGCTGTTCACTACCTGCTGTTCTCTACCTGCTGTTCTCTATCTGCTGTTCTCTACCTGCTGTTCTCTACCTGCTGTTCTCTACCTACCTGCTGTTCTCTCTCTACCTGCTGTTCTCTCTCTACCTGCTGTTATCTACCTGCTGTTCTCTACCTGCTGTTCTCTATCTGCTGTTCTCTACCTGCTGTTCTCTATCTGCTGTTCTCTACCTGCTGTTCTCTACCTGCTGTTCTCTACCTGCTGTTCTCTACCTGCTGTTCTCTACCTGCTGTTCACTACCTGCTGTTCTCTCTCTACCTGCTGTTCTCTCTCTACCTGCTGTTCTCTACCTGCTGTTCTCTACCTGCTGTTCTCTACATGCTGTTCTCTACCTGCTGTTCTCTACCTGCTGTTCTCTACCTGCTGTTCTCTACCTGCTGTTCTCTACCTGCTGTTCTCTCTCTACCTGCAGTTCACTACCTGCTGTTCTCTCTCTACCTGCTGTTCTCTCTCTACCTGCTGTTCTCTCTCTACCTGCTGTTCTCTACCTGCTGTTCTCTACATGCTGTTCTCTACCTGCTGTTCTCTACCTGCTGTTCTCTACCTGCTGTTCTCTACCTGCTGTTCTCTACCTGCTGTTCTCTCTCTACCTGCTGTTCTCTATCTGCTGTTCTCTACCTGCTGTTCTCTACCTGCTGTTCTCTACCTGCTGTTCTCTATCTGCTGTTCTCTACCTGCTGTTCTCTTCCTGCTGTTCTCTACCTGCTGTTCACTACCTGCTGTTCTCTACCTGCTGTTCTCTACCTGCTGTTCTCTACCTGCTGTTCACTACCTGCTGTTCTCTATCTGCTGTTCTCTACCTGCTGTTCTCTACCTGCTGTTCTCTACCTGCTGTTCTCTATCTGCTGTTCTCTACCTGCTGTTCTCTACCTGCTGTTCTCTACCTGCTATAGATAGATAGATAGATAGATAGATAGATAGATAGATAGATAGATAGATAGATAGATAGATAGATAGATAGATAGATAGATAGGTACCTAAGGAACTGCCAGTAGCCTCCATGGAGGTAGATTACCAGTGGGACATCTATTAGAAGAAAGAAAACATGGTTATGGGCAATTCCACAGTAACAGAATGATGTGGACACTCAGATTTCTTTACTTTAAAATATATGTCAAACAAAAAACAAAGTTAAACAGCCCCATAAAACACAATAACTACTTTTAACCATTTCCACTGAAAATTTACCAAGAAAATAGAATTTACTTGAAGAACAGTGCACATGCTAAGTTTGGTAACAGAATGATGATTTGTGCCATTTTTTCCATCCTTCCACACACCTTCACCCCCTCCCCCGCAAACACCCACTTAGAAGATCCATGGCCAGATGCATATGAGCTGTCTAACCCAGGGCACTGCCTGTGTCTGTGTGGACCTGTGTCTGTGTGGACCTGTGTCTGTGTGGACCTGTGTCTGTGTGGATCTGTGTCTGTGTGGACCTGTGTTTGTGTGGACCTGTGTTTGTGTGGACCTGTGTTTGTGTGGACCTGTGTCTGTGTGGATCTGTGTCTGTGTGGATCTGTGTCTGTGTGGACCTGTGTTTGTGTGGATCTGTGTTTGTGTGGACCTGTGTCTGTGTGGACCTGTGTCTGTGTGGACCTGTGTCTGTGTGGATCTGTGTCTGTGTGGATCTGTGTCTGTGTGGATCTGTGTCTGTGTGGATCTGTGTCTGTGTGCAGTTTCTACTGTGGAAATGCCTTGTTTCTCCGGTTCCATGTTGCCCCCCCTCCTGTGTGTCATGGAAGGTGTTGTGAAAGCTTGGTTTCCCCTTGATAAGGGCGTACCGCATCCCCTTTAAGGGCTACCGCCATCCCCTTGATAAGGGCGTACCGCATCCTCTTTAAGGGCTACCGCCATCCCCTTGATAAGGGCGTACCGCATCCCCTTTAAGGGCTACCGCCATCCCCTTGATAAGGGCGTACCGCATCCCCTTTAAGGGCTACCGCCATCCCCTTGATAAGGGCGTACCACATCCCCTCTAAGTCATTAGACATCTGTCACAGCTGTCAGTCATGTGCTGCTGCCTTACTGCACTACAGCACTACACAACAGTAGTAATGTACACTACAGCACTACACAACAGTAGTAATGTACACTACAGTACTACACAACAGTAGTAATGTACACTACAGCACTACACAACAGTAGTAATGTACACTACAGTACTACACAACAGTAGTAATGTACACTACAGTACTACACAACAGTAGTAATGTACACTACAGCGCTACACAACAGTACTGCACTACAGTACTACACAACAGTAGTAATGTACACTACAGTACTACACAACAGTACTGCACAACAGTAGTAATGTACACTACAGTACTACACAACAGTACTGCGCTACAGTACTACACAACAGTAGTAATGTACACTACAGTACTACACAACAGTACTGCACAACAGTACTACACAACAGTAGTAATGTACACTACAGTACTACACAACAGTACTGCGCTACAGTACTACACAACAGTAGTAATGTACACTACAGTACTACACAACAGTAGTAATGTACACTACAGTACTACACAACAGTAGTAATGTACACTACAGCGCTACACAACAGTACTGCACTACAGTACTACACAACAGTAGTAATGTACACTACAGTACTACACAACAGTACTGCACAACAGTAGTAATGTACACTACAGTACTACACAACAGTACTGCGCTACAGTACTACACAACAGTAGTAATGTACACTACAGTACTACACAACAGTACTGCACAACAGTACTACACAACAGTAGTAATGTACACTACAGTACTACACAACAGTACTGCGCTACAGTACTACACAACAGTAGTAATGTACACTACAGTACTACACTATTACACTGCAGTACAACACTACATTACTCCACTACACTACTGAACTACAGTATTACACCACAGTACACTACAGTACTACACTACTACACCACAGTACTACACTATTACACTGCAGTACAACACTACATTACTCCACTACACTACTGAACTACAGTATTACACCACAGTACACTACAGTACTACACTACTACACCACAGTACTACACTATTACACTACAGTACAGTACTACATTACTCCACTACACTACTGAACTACAGTATTACACCACAGTACACTACAGTACTACACTACTACACCACAGTACTACACTATTACACTACAGTACAGTACTACATTACTCCACTACACTTACGCACCACTGCACTTTGTATACCAGGGTTGGCTGGCCTTCTCTAGTCACTCGTAGGCTCAGTCACTGGTATACCTTTATTTACAAAGCCATTTTGGGTTTACTACCTTTTTATTTGGGCATTTTTATTGTTCAGAAATGTGGTGGGTCGTGTCTTCGTTCGCTGGACTTTATCCTGCTAACTGTTCCAAATGTCCCAACTGAATTTGGTAAAAGGGCTTTTATGTCCTCTGCACCATCGTCTTGGAACGCCTTACAAAATACTTTTAAACTGGAAGAACTTGTCCCGATTGGTATTTTTAAATCACTGATGAATGATCTTGAGACTGATTCCCTGACCTGTCAATGTTTTTAATTAGCTGTTTTTGATTCTGTTATACTCTCGTGAATTCTATGGGTTTTACTAGATTACTTGTAGTTTTTCATGTTGTTTGTCTGTAATTTTTGTCATGACTTGGTGCTGCCTATCTTGGCCAGGACGCTCTTGAAAAATAGATTTTAAATCTCAATGAGTCCTTCCTGGTTAAAAAAATTATAAAAAATACACTACTGAACTACAGTATTACACCACAGTACACTACTACACTACTACACCACAGTACTACACTATTACACTACAACACTACATTACTCCACTACAGTACAACACCACAGTACAACACCACAGTACAACACTACATTACTCCACTACACTACTGAACTACAGTATTACACCACAGTACACTACTACACCACAGTACTACACTATTACACTACAGTACAACACTACATTACTCCACTACAGTACAACACTACATTACTCCACTACAGTACAACACCACAGTACAACACTACATTACTACAGTACTACACAACAGTATACCCCCTTTGGTCTCAACAACATACTGTAGCTGCAGTACACTAGTGTTAGATCAGGAGATTGAATCTGGAGAGAGTTTTGGTTTATGCTTCCTTTTAATACTATTTTGATGTAATATCTCAAATAATCAGTGACAGAAAATAACTCAGTTTTCATGTTTTCAGTGAAACCCTTCTTTTCTGTAATTTCACCACGAGATGAAGAATTAAGGTGTGTGTCTCAGTAGCTGGGATCAGAGGGATGATGCCTGAGGGCTGTCTGTTGTGATGCCTGAGGGCTGTCTGTGGAGATGCCTGAGGCCTGTCTGTGGGATGCCTGAGGGCTGTCTGTGGAGATGCCTGAGGGCTGTCTGTGGAGATGCCTGAGGGCTGTCTGTGGAGATGCCTGAGGGCTGTCTGTGGAGATGCCTGAGGGCTGTCTGTGGAGATGCCTGAGGGCTGTCTGTGGAGATGCCTGAGGGCTGTCTGTGGAGATGCCTGAGGGCTGTCTGTGGAGATGCCTGAGGGCTGTCTGTGGAGATGCCTGAGGGCTGTCTGTGGAGATGCCCGAGGGCTGTCTGTTGTGATGCCTGAGGGGCTGTCTGTGGAGATGCCTAAGGGCTGTCTGTGGAGATGCCTGAGGGCTGTCTGTGGAGATGCCTGAGGGCTGTCTGTGGAGATGCCTGAGGGCTGTCTGTGGAGATGCCCGAGGGCTGTCTGTTGTGATGCCTGAGGGCTGTCTGTGGAGATGCCTGAGGGCTGTCTGTGGAGATGCCTGAGGGCTGTCTGTGGAGATGCCTGAGGGCTGTCTGTGGAGATGCCCGAGGGCTGTCTGTGGAGATGCCTGAGGGCTGTCTGTGGAGATGCCTGAGGGCTGTCTGTGGAGATGCCTGAGGGCTGTCTGTGGAGATGCCTGAGGGCTGTCTGTGGAGATGCCCGAGGGCTGTCTGTTGTGATGCCTAAGGGCTGTCTGTGGAGATGCCTGAGGGCTGTCTGTGGAGATGCCTGAGGGCTGTCTGTGGAGATGCCTGAGGGCTGTCTGTGGAGATGCCCGAGGGCTGTCTGTTGTGATGCCTGAGGGCTGTCTGTGGAGATGCCTGAGGGCTGTCTGTGGAGATGCCTGAGGGCTGTCTGTGGAGATGCCTGAGGGCTGTCTGTGGAGATGCCCGAGGGCTGTCTGTGGTGATGGGGGGGGGCTGAGGAGTATTTATGTCTGTAATAAAGCCCTATTGTGGAGGAAAACGCATGCTGATTTCCAGGCCCACCCATGGTAGCGACCCTGACCAGTCATGTGAAATCCATAGATTGGGGCCTAATGAATTTATTTCAATTGACTGATTTCCTTATATTAACTCTAACTCACCAAAATCTTTGAAATTGTTGCATGTTGCGTTTATTCGCGTGTCACTTGATTATCCTGTTATTCTATCGTCATCTTCTAGTTGAAGACAATATCAGAGAGGGTGTGTTGTTGACAAACAAGATATATCACAGACACACACACCTAGAGAAGTGGTGGTGGGAACATAGACGTCTAGTTTCTCCCCCTCTCCTTCTCCATAGGGAACGTTGAGGAGGGTTTGGGCCAGGCCACGGGCACGCTCCGTACCTAAACACGCACCAAAAACATGCACACGGAGAAATATACAGAGGCACACCCCTTTGTTTACTTTGCAAAAATGTATTTTGACTAAACTGTAGTGTAACCTACGGATACAGAAATACTTGTTAGCCATACGGGGCACAACAACAATATAAATCAAACCAAGGACATACAGTTGGTTACTTTCCAATCATTAATTTCATTATTCGGACTGCGGGCACCACCCATATGTCACGGCTAGCCTAAAGAAGATCCCCATAGCAATCAGTTGGCTATTGCTCTTTCCTGAACCGACACTCTTGTCAATAATCAACTTTATCGGCTAGTTAATCAATCATCGACAGACCTTCTTTGAGCGCCGTCACGTGGGATTTGATAACGTCGTCTGCCGACATTCTGTGCGACCATTGGCTGGGCGAAAACTGCCTCTCTAGCTCCTGTCAAAACAACCACACACAAGTGTGTTGTGAATCGGGGCGGCCATAGGTACAAGCCGGTTGGAGTGGGAACATAAAGACCAGGCAGACAGCGAGGGCGCAGTCCAACAGCGCCCCAGGCGGTAGTCATTCGGAACTTTTGATTAATAGCAGAAGTCAACATACAGATTTTTGTTTATACTTTTGTTGTTTCAACAGATGATGTGAGCAGTGAACTAAAGCATTTATAATCGATATTTAAATATGAGAAACGGTGCTTTATTTTATAGTAATAATGGCAAACGGATAGGCAAAGTTTAGAAATGAAGAGAGTAGGTAATGAAAAAGAGGAACTAGGCTACTTGCAGACATTTTTATGTATTTCTAACAGTTGTTAAAATACTTTGTTATATAAAGGTTACATTTTTAAAAAAGTGTTTTTTTTCCCCACCAGGTTCATATGTTAATATAGCATGTTGTTTTGTTATTATGCATGCCTGCTTCCTGGGGAATGGGGGCGCGCGTACTGTCGCACATATTTGTACTCTACAAATGTTGTGTATTTTCTTTTGGATGCAGGAGAGAACTGTAATGCGGTAAAACAACCTGATATTTCGAGGTCCACGTCTTTAGTCGCAATCAATCACACACAAAGCAGAGCTACAGCTGCACCCGTTACATATTTACAGTACAATGTCTACTGTGTAAACAGACACAAAATCATCTTAACATCACCTACATCCTTATTCATATCGTTCCAACGTGACATTGTATGAACAGACACAAAACGTACATCATATTAACATCACTTACATCCTTACTCATATCCTCCCAACGTGACATTGTTGCTCTTGAATGTAACAACAGCAGATAGGCACAACACAGAGAACCTTTGGAATTGGACAAAAGATAAGCAGGGGAAAAAACGCCCATCGAGTCCAGTGGGTCCACGGGTCTGCGGGACGAGTGTCTGCGCGGTGTCCCAATGTTCTCAGGCAAAATGTTTCAGTTGGGTAATTCTACAAACAGCTGTTTATTTGTTAACGACAAGAGCTAAGATTTTGTACGGACAGCCAGTGAACCACCGTAACTTGATGGCACAACAATAACAGCTTCGTTAGAATTGTAGCCCGCCAAATGTAACAGTGCATTAGTACAGTAGTGCCTTCAGAGTATTATAATGAATTGTCTCGATACATGTTAAATACGGTGGAGCTCAGTACAATCACAAATGAGTTATGTGAAAGTACAACTTTATAATGAGTATAATTAACAAAGTCTCCCGCCAGAAGAACGAACATTTGACCTACTGGCGCGTTTGTCACGTGATTATTCTGTGAGCTGATTGGTTCGTTCAGTGACCCTGATCAAGCGTTTACAGAAACCTCCGCGGCGGGACATTCGTAATCTTTTCAGCCTCTCGAAAGAGTGCAGAGTTATTTTTCATAATTATTAGAAATATTGTGAAACAGAAGGTTAACGTAATGGAGTGTTTGAATGTTCCAAGAATCCTGCCAAATTCCCCACGGAAAGCAATAGGACAGATCCAGGTACGTTCACATTTTTTTTTGAGACAAATGCTTGCTAGCATTTTTCCAACTTTACCCTAAACCTTTTTATAGTCATATAACAAAACAAATAACCCAATCATATGCAATGCACTGGCTGTACGTTCATATGTCTATGTTGATCGTACACATCAAACTCATTTTCTCTCTCATTTGTTTGCAGGTCATCTTTGGCCCAATGTTCTCAGGCAAAAGGTTTCCGTTCGCTAATTCTACATAAACAGCTGTTTATTTGTTAACGACAAGAGCTAAGATTTTGTACCGAGAGCCAGTGAACCACCGTAACTTGATGACACAACAATAACAGCTTCGTTAGATTTGTAGCCCGCCAAATGTAACATTAGTGCATTAGTACACGGTGTACTGTAATCAGCATCTCAAGCACTGCTCGTAACAAGCTACTGCAGTGTACTTTACATAGTATTATAAATTAGAACATATTAGTCATTTAATAGGATCTTTGCATTTATCCTATAAACTGTAACCATCTACTCCACCTCAGTGTTTTAGAGAGCGCTTCATAGCTGTATTGCTAGTTAGTGATAAAAATGTTCTATAACTGACTGAAATCTATTTTCTTATTAACAGCACTGAGTTGATAAGGCGAGTGCGTCGTTTCCAGATCGCTCAGTACAACTGTTTGGTGGTCAAATATGCCAAAGATACACGCTACTCTGAGAAGGGCATGGCCACGCACGACAAGTAAGAACACTCTGGTTTATGTCAAATACATGATCTCCTGATTTGTATAGATAAACATTACATTTAACCGCACCCCTATGAACTAATTAATATCTCGTTTCACCTGATTCTCATTGTTGCCACCCAGGACAACAGTTGTTTCCCCTCTGCTTTTGTGAGGTTGAACAGTAGAATACACAAGGTGCCATTTTGAAATGTGGCGGTGCATCAGCAGTTTCTCTCGTTGGGTCACTCACTGACAGACAATCAAATAGCCCATGTCAGCTAACATTTTTTAGATTGCTAAATGAGTTTAGCGGCCAGCTATTTAAACGTGTTATCATGGTCGAATTACCAGCCTGGGGCCCGATTGTTTTTTTTGTTTTATTCAGTCTCACTCAGATATATTAAAAACGTTCAACATTTTTCTCCACCCTGTTGCAAAATGTGCAGAATTGCATGAAATTAGCTGTAAAACAGTTTCCTCTCTGCCCCATGGCAAAATGTACCGAATTGCAGCATCACTAATGTATTTAGTAGGATGGTCTCTTTTTATATATATATATGTGTATGTATGTATATTTTATTTATTTATTTATACACAAACACCAGAAACACAATGGAAGCTGTACCAGCCAACTGCCTGAGCGACGTGCGTTCTCTAGCTCTGCAGGCGTGCGTCATCGGAATCGACGAAGGGCAGTTTGTAAGTATAGAACATTAGTCTGTTAGCCTGTCACTGTGTCCAACAGAGTGATCCTGTTTGTTCCTCACTAGATCATTACCTGTATGTCCTCTACAGCTAAATAAGCTGCCATTGATATGCATCTGTTACATTCATCTGTTAAGCACGTGGCATCGTCAGCACCATAGTCCTTAGTGTTATGACCTCGGCCCACCTTTTCTCAAACGTCTCCCCCAGACGTTCCACGTATTTAAACTATTCCAGAGCGAGCACACCTGATTCAACTGGTCAACTAATCATCAGGCCCTTGACTAGTTGAATCAAGGCTACAACAGAACTGTGAAATGTCTCTGAGGAGATCACTGACCTAGGCAACATTACCAATGGCTACATTACACTGACCGGGGCTACATTACCTACATTACACTGACCTAGGCTACATTACCAATGGCTACATTACCTACATTACACTCACCTAGGCTACATTACCTACATTACACTGACCTAGGCTACATTACACTGACCAGGCTACATTACACTGACCTAGGCTACATTACACTGACCTAGGCTACATTACCTTCATTACACTGACCTAGGCTACATTACCTACATTACACTGACCTAGGCTACATTACACTGACCTAGGCTACATTACACTGACCAAGGCTACATTACCTACATTACACTGACCTAGGCTACATTACCAATGGCTACATTACCTACATTACACTCACCTAGGCTACATTACCTACATTACACTGACCTAGGCTACATTACACTGACCAGGCTACATTACACTGACCTAGGCTACATTACCTTCATTACACTGACCTAGGCTACATTACCTACATTACACTGACCTAGGCTACATTACACTGACCTAGGCTACATTACACTGACCTAGGCTACATTACACTGACCAAGGCTACATTACCTACATTACACTGACCTAGGTTACATTACCAATGAGGTCCTAACTGTTATAGCCGTATGCTTATGAATCCATGTCATATTCTTCTTATTTTGGTGTGTTTGTCAGTTCCCAGACATAGTGCAGTTCTGTGAGGAGATGGCCAACATGGGGAAGACTATAATCGTAGCGGCCCTGGACGGAACCTTCCAGAGAAAGGTAAACATGGATGATGAGTCCTATCCAACGTCTGCTGCCTGCCTCCTGGTTGTCGAGCATCGTAATCATGTCGTCATCGGTAACAGTTGTCTCAGAGAATAGAATATTTTACATGTAGAGTTTCAGTTTAATTTGAATTAATAACTGCGTATGAATGATGTGTGTCTGTCTGTTTCAGACGGTACACTAGCCAGAGAAATGTACTACCTGACCTAACTCTGCCCTGTCCTGTCTGTCTGTTTCAGACGGTACACTAGCCAGAGAAATGTACTACCTGACCTAACTCTGCCCTGTCCTGTCTGTCTGTTTCAGACGGTACACTAGCCAGAGAAATGTACTACCTGACCTAACTCTGCCCTGTCCTGTCTGTCTGTTTCAGACGGTACACTAGCCAGAGAAATGTACTACCTGACCTAACTCTGCCCTGTCCTGTCTGTCTGTTTCAGACGGTACACTAGCCAGAGAAATGTACTACCTGACCTAACTCTGCCCTGTCCTGTCTGTCTGTTTCAGACGGTACACTAGCCAGAGAAATGTACTACCTGACCTAACTCTGCCCTGTCCTGTCTGTCTGTTTCAGACGGTACACTAGCCAGAGAAATGTACTACCTGACCTAACTCTGCCCTGTCCTGTCTGTCTGTTTCAGACGGTACACTAGCCAGAGAAATGTACTACCTGACCTAACTCTGCCCTGTCCTGTCTGTCTGTTTCAGACGGTACACTAGCCAGAGAAATGTACTACCTGATCTAACTCTGCCCTGTCCTGTCTGTCTGTTTCAGACGGTACACTAGCCAGAGAAATGTACTACCTGACCTAACTCTGCCCTGTCCTGTCTGTCTGTTTCAGACGGTACACTAGCCAGAGAAATGTACTACCTGACCTAACTCTGCCCTGTCCTGTCTGTCTGTTTCAGACGGTACACTAGCCAGAGAAATGTACTACCTGACCTAACTCTGCCCTGTCCTGTCTGTCTGTTTCAGACGGTACCGTTCTCTGGCTAATGTACTACCTGACCTAACTCTGTCCTGTCTGTCTGCAGCCCTTTGGAGACATCCTGAACCTGGTTCCCCTGGCTGAGAGCGTTGTGAAGCTGAACGCTGTCTGTATGCAGTGTTACAAGGAGGCAGCATACACCAAGAGACTGGGGGCAGAGAAAGAGGTGAGGGGGGTGGGGGAAGAGGGGATGTGATTTATATTAGAACTGAGAAGGGATCGTACAGTAGAAACATCACATGCCTTTCAGACTCAAAGGTTGTATTCCCTTGAACTTCTGGGAGTGAAATGAGACTGGTGGTTTTTAATATCCTCTTTGTCGTCACAACCAATCTCTATTGACATTCACTGTCCTTGTCTACCTGCTTCTCTCCCTTTCTGAAATCCCCTCTTGATCTCTATCATCCCTGTTTTATTAGTCAACCAGTTAGGAATGAAAAGTCACTGCAGGAATCACAGTTATCACTGTGTCCCATTTCACCGTTTATTACCCATCCGATCCTTTCACATCTGCCCAAAGGAGTAAGGAGGTTGATTTTAGGTCTGTGCCTGTATTTGGACATGATCTCACTTCCTGTTTCTTGTCTGTGCCCCGCCCCCAGGTGGAGGTGATTGGTGGAGCCGATATGTACCATGCGCGGTGCAGGAAGTGTTACGGTGGCCTGATGGATGTGTTGAAGGAGAATAGCGCCCCCCACAGGGACGAGACGCCACCGCATGTGATGACAGGGAAACTGCTTGACAACACTACATCGCCACGGAAACTCTTCGCCACCCTGCAACTCTGATCATTACCAGTAGACTATTCTTAAAGGGATAGTTCACACATGACTTTAAAGGGGAAGTTGACTTGAATTGGAACTTTGAATGAGATGGTGAACAATCCCTTTGAATTTTAGGTTTGGTAATTTGACTGGAGATGAGTTAAGGGATAGTTGACTTCATTTTCTAATTGGGAGTAATGAACTATCCCTTTTAAGTTTTGCACTTGGAATGAGCTTGGACAATAAATGAAGCTCCAATCCGCTGAACGGTATGGTATCTGTGTAGTAACTGTCATTTTATAGGGCTTCATGTACTTAGTACATATCATATTTTGTAAGACTTGGATACACCTGCTAAAACATACATGCATACTGCCACGCAATGAGTCTAGTGGACACAACTTAATATTCACCTGTTACTTTTTGTAGTTCTGGTCTGATTTGCCTCATCATAATACAAATAAATATATATATGTTAATTTATGGTTTGTGTTCAGTAATTTTCCGGATTTTACAAAATCTTAAGTCGAACCCATAAGTCAGTGAGCAAGGTCTTTTTTTTTGTGCCAATCACCCCAAAAAAACATAAGGTGGAGGGGCTCGGTTGTGCCATTACATCATGCCAATTGCACGCTCCCTCAACATGAGACATCTGGCATTGTGTTGTGACAATTGCACCTTTTAGTGGCCTTTTATTATCCCCAGCACAAGGTGCACCTGTGTAATAATGCTGTTTAATCAGCTTCTTGATATGCCACATCTGTCAGGTGGATGGATCATCTTGGCAATGGAGAAATGCTCACTAACAGGGATGTTAACACATTTGTGCTCAACATTAGAGAGAAGCTTTTTGTGCGTATAGGGAACATTTTGTGTTTCTTCGGCTCATGAAACATGCACCCAACACTTAACATTATAGTTGCCAATCACCCTAGTGAACTGAGTGAAAGAAATGGTGTTGGATTGCAATCCAATGTACTAGCCTTGACTGAAATAACCTGTTTAGGTCTTGGCAGTTGGCACGTTGTTGTACAGTACAACTAGCTGCCAATTTAAGATTTTTATGGTAACACAAATCTCCAAAGCACATGTTACCAGTACTGTAGCATGGTTACATTAGACAGTCTCTTCAATCTGGACTTGTAAACATGTATTTTTTTTTAAACCAGTCAGATTATGAGCAGATTTTATTCTGCCCCACGCCGACACACACGTCATTTAGACAGAACAGAAGTTGAATTAGAACCTTGTGACATCACAGCTGTTGAAAGACACTTCCTCATACAACAATGGATTCAATAGAACACAACTGAACTAACAGGTTTCTGGTGCGATCATTTTGTCGGTGTATTAAAGTGAAGTGAGACACAGAATTTGCAAATAAACTTCATAAATGTAAAATAAGTGAGGAACTCAAATCGACACTATTTCATTTAGATCAGTGGTGGTGGTGGAGATCAAATGGCAAATCAAAACCACAGAGAACCAATGATGTAACACGATAAAACAATGGACAAGAAGTGAAACATACACATCGCCCCTACAACTACAGAAAACAAAACGCAATCAATTAACAACCCATAACTAATCTACAAATCACATACTTACAGAAGTCTTGGCTATCGATCAATCATAGATACAAAGGTTGCTCACTGGGGAGGTTACATTTGAACAGTAAGGCTGCATTTACACAGGCAGCCCAATTCTGATCTTTTTCCCAATTATTGGCAAAAGATCTGATCTCACTGGTCAAAAGATCAGAATTGGGCTGCCTGTGTAGATGCCGCCTTACTAGGCCACGCTGGACATTAGGGGGTATGTTCAGAATTGCAAACAACACAAATTGCAACATCACTCATCTCCCATACACAAACCCGACAGTTATGAACACAAGGCAACAGTTTGATAATCCTGAATATGCCCTTCAGTTTTTGCTCAAGTGCGTGCCATCATGGCTTTCAATGACTTTGTCCACGGTTTTATAATGTAAATATATGGACAGTTTGAGGAGGTTGATTGGGCAAATAGAGTGTATACACCATCGCGTTTGAGCCTTCTGTAGGAAGGACACTTCACACAGGCACTAGCGGAGAAGTTGAAATGGTTGGTGACACTATCAGTGGAGGCTGTTGAGGGGAGGACGGCTCATATTAATGTCTGGAATGGAATCAAACAAGGCAACCACGTGTCTGATACCATTCGAGCCATTATTCTGAGCCGTCCTCCCCTCAGCAGCCTCCACTGTCCTGTATACATAGAAATACAGAGGGAGCGTTTCCACCCTCATATTTAATAAATGCAACTCTGTCCCAAATGGCACCCTAATCCCTATGTAGTGCACATATTTAGATTAGGGCCCATATAGTGTCGTGTACTATATAGGGAATAGGGTGCCATTTGACACACACAGTGAGGTCTTCCCTTTGGCCAAGTGGACTCCAATGATGTGTTTATATACAACGTATCTTTGTGTGTCTATATTTACCTACACACATCTATATGTGAATATGTACATCTATGCTTGTCTATGGTGCACTCAAGGTCACCATGGTGTCAACATTACATACAGTAAGTCTAAGGCACCGTCAACAAAGTATACCAGGGTTCTTGTTAAGGAGAAGTGCATAACATTTCCATAGAAGCCAGTCTTTAATGGATTCTACGTTTTCAGTCTTATCCTTTAATGGATTCTACGTTTGCTGTTTTCAGTCTTATCCTTTAAAGGATTCTACGTTTTCAGTCTTATTCTTTAATGGATTCTACGTTTTCAGTCTTATCCTTTAATGGATTCTATGTCTGCTGTTTTCAGTCTTATCCTTTAATGGATTCTACGTCTGCTGTTTTCAGTCTTATCCTTTAATGGATTCTACGTCTGCTGTTTTCAGTCTTATCCTTTAAAGGATTCTACGTTTTCAGTCTTATCCTTTAAAGGATTCTACGTTTTCAGTCTTATCCTTTAATGGATTCTGTGTCTGCTGTTTTCAGTCTTATCCTTTAAAGTCGCAATCAGCCGTTGAAACAATAACAAACCGTCTCCCCACCCGTTTCGGTAAAAAGCTGAGGGACGGGGCTCAAACTCAGAGTTATGGATACGAGGACTGACCATCCATGATATCAAAATTATAGTTAACCATGTTGAGGCTAAATAGTGTTTGTTTACATTTACTTTGTTTACAAACATTGGCGTAAACAATGCTTGTTTTGGGTTCTGATGGGGTACAACAATTGAACTAACCTCATGAGGAATTTATAAGTTCTATTCTTCAAGAATCAATTGATACATATCATTAATATGTCCAAACATGTATCTGCAGGTTGCCACTTTAAAGAAGCAATTGATGAAATCACAAGTATTGTACTGTTATCAAGTGCTTAAGTTAGTCCTGTATGACTTACATTTAAAGTCAGTCAGATGATTTGAAGTAGTAATCTATGAAGTGCCAAAGCACACTTGGACCTTGGTGGACCGGAGCTATACAGCAGCCCTTGGTCGTGTTCATTAGTGCACACCACAGCAAAACCTCTTGCAATGATAAACAAACTAAGCATTTGCCTGATGAAAACCTTCCAACTGTTTTACTTGTTTTGAAAGCAGTAACTCCCCTCAATGTACTCTGAACATTTAATGACTCTAGGACCAAGAAAATGTATTCAAAATAGCTTCTGAAGTTCGGTAATTGTGTTAATGTTCATATGTAGCCGGTTTTTCTTCCATTTGGTGCCTAATGAACATGACCCAGCTGCTACACTGAGGTTCCTGAAGTCAGTCGTGGCAGTAAGAGGATTTATTCATGAATGACTTTTCCCTTTAGTAGTACAAAGCAGGGAGTGGTCTGAGACTCAGAACGACTGATAGGAAACCCACTAAGTAATACAAACCATAGATGGCTTTATCTAGCGGCAGTGGAAGACTTCAGTTCTGATTCTCCCCCCTTTTCCAGTGCACATGGTTCTAAAAGCACAGCACTGGTGTCAGGATTGGCTGTGAGGCTGGAGGGAGATTCCATTGTCAAAGCCATAGGGGGGGAAAGTAGGCCAGTGCAGTGCACGCTTTGGGAGAAGGGTGGACAATTGGGACTCTAATTTATCTCCTGGTTTACAAGCCTGGTTTCAACCTATCCAGTTGCTATAGTTTTTGTGGACAGTAGACATAAAAATATGACTGAAAACTCAATCAGTACATAAATGACTAGATAGGAACATGCATATTACACAGATCAGTTGAGCAAACAAGCCTGGTGTTTTCTACGGGCGGTTTAATTTAACGTGTGGTTTAATGAGCAGTTTAATGTGTTTTTTATGGCTTTACCTTGACTGTTATCAGATAGACAGGGTTTAAGAGTTATGAGAAAGGACTTGTAGACTGAATCCTAAATGACACCCTATCCCCTATATATAGTGCACTACTTTTAACCAGAGCCTTATGGGTCCTGGTCAAAAGTAGTGCACTATAAAGGGAATTGGGTGCCATTTGGGACACAGTCAAAGTCTGCCTACGGCTCCTGAAGTGGGACAAAAACCCAGCAGTTTACATAGGACATTAATAGTAAGGCTTTCTTGGGCATTTGGCTTATCCTGTAGAATTCAGTAGTCTCACGATACACTGGTCAATGAAATAAACATTCTTCTTTGACATTGAATAAAACGTTGTGCTTGCATGTCATCAAGATAATTGTGCTAAATTGAAAACAAAAAGATAAAATGTTTTTAAAAAAAGACACTACAGCCATTCAAAGAATTGGCGTTTCAACTATGAATATCTAGTATGTACAGACACCAGAGGAGGCTGGTGGGAGGAAGATATAGGAGGATCGGCTCACTAATGGCTGGAATGAAATAAATGGAACCGAGTCAAACGTGGTTTCCATATTTGATACCGTTCCATTTGTTCCATCCCAGCCATTACAATGAGCAGGTCCTCCTATATCTTCCCCCACCAGCCTCCTCTGACAGACACATTCTCCTTCCTTCTGGAGCACAGAAGCAGGGGACTAGAGTTCTGAACAGAGAGGGGGGAGACAAGCACACTGATTAGCTAAAGCAAGCACTTGCCCCTCCCACGAGAGCTCTCATTGGCTGTTTTTCGCATATCCCAAATCATGTGAGCTCCAGTGTCACGTGACCAGGACCTGACTTTTGCCCCTCCCCCTCAGCTGCGCCCGTCTCAGGGTAGAAGTCTCCTTTTAACCACATCATCCACTGAATTAGTAGTACGCAGACCTGTGTTCAAACACTATTTAAAACCATTTAAAATACTTTATCGGTCTGTGTGCTTTCATCCACTTTCCCTGTTACAAATTAAACCAATATAAAGGTTGACAGACCCCACCCACCTTGCACTCCAGACAGACCCCACCCACCTTGCACTCCAGACAGACCCCACCCACCTTGCACTCCAGACAGACCCCACCCACCTTGCACTCCAGACAGACCCCACCCACCTTGCACTCCAGACAGACAAAAGCAAAATAAATATTTCAAATACTATTTGAACCCAGGTCTGGTGATAAGGAGCTTCCACTTCCTTTCTCCATAATTCTATCCCAGTAATAGTATGGTGAAATTGCCCCTTGGCCTAGACACTGATCTTGGGTCAGTTTTGCATTTCCCCCACTAATGGTTAAGGTTAGGAATGGGGGAAGTGAAGCTGATCCTAGATCTGTACCTAGGGGAAACTTCACCGCGAAGACCCTCAGTAGTTGGGGGGTTGGTATTCCCCCTGGGGTTGGGTGGTGGTGGTGATGGTGCTGGGGGTGAAGGGGGGTTGTTGGAAGTCGTCTGGCGCGCTGGAAGGGTACGGGGAGTAGGTGGTGGGGGTGTAGGCCGAGGGGGCGTAGGTCGGAGGGTAAGGGGTGTGCTGCTCCGGCGGAGACTCGGCATAGATGCTCTGGGTGACATCGGCAACACCACGGCGATATCTCCCCAAAGCGAAGTAGGTTAGGATTCCCTGTTGTAGACACAAAGAGGAGTCAATTCATGAATTCAATCAGTCAGTTAATGAATCCGTCAGTCAATGAATCAATTATTGAATTAATAATTCAGTCAGTTAATGAATCAATTAATAAATTCAATCAGTCAGTTAATGAATCAATTAGTGAATGAATAATTCAGTCAGTTAATGAATCAATTAATAAATTCAATCAGTCAGTTAATGAATCAATTAGTGAATGAATAATTCAGTCAGTTAATGAATCAATTAATAAATTCAATCAGTCAGTCAATGAATCAATTAGTGAATGAATAATTCAGTCAGTTAATGAATCAATTAATAAATTCAATCAGTCAGTTAATGAATCAATTAGTGAATGAATAATTCAGTCAGTCAATGAATCAATTAGTGAATGAATAATTCAGTCAGTTAATGAATGGAGTCAGTCAGTTACTGAAGAGGTCAGTCAGTGTGGTGAAGTTATGACCAGGCCATAGTGTAGCTGTAGTAAAGGAGAGGCAGTAAGGCAGCTGTAGTGACAGTCCTCCTCACCCAGGTGGCGATAGAGAAGAAAGAGAAGGCAATGGCGGAGCGGGCGGCGTCCTGGGGGATTCCTTTGACATCAAGCGTGCGACTCCATTGGCTAGTCAGGAGGCAGAAACACACGAACCACAGGAACGTCCACACAACTGATACAAACAGACAAGAAACATGGGATATACATATTTACACTACAACTACCTACAGGGTCACGTTCATTAGGGAACACGACTGAAAACGTTATGAAACCTTTTATCAATGGGATTTAAAAAATATATATATATATATATATTTCTTATTGTACGTTCCAGGCAGTCCCGCCCCGTTTCAGTCCGTTTTCTTCCATGTGGTGCTATGATGAACAAGACCCAGGTGCCTGGAAGCTCTTTCCTCACATCACAACCCTAGGTCCACACACACACACACACACACCCTCCTCACCTGAGAATCCCAGGTCGGCCATGACAGCGTACTTCCTCTCCTTCGCGTTGCTCATCAGCGGCATGTAGGCGTCCAATAACAGGAAGAAAAAACAGGCCAGGAAGGCTGGAGAAACAAAGATACTTTAGAAATATATACTTTAACACTTTATTGAGACCGTAAGGAAATGAGGTGGGGAGTCAGGCAAGTGGGAGAAACAGGAAGGATGCAGGGTTTGAACCCCAGTCTCCTGAGGGGAGTTGTATTATGAGACAAGGAATCAACCCCAGTCTCCTGCAGGGGAGTCGTATTATGAGACAAGGAATCAACCCCAGTCTCCTGAGGGGAGTCGTATTATGAGACAAGGAATCAACCCGTGTCTCCTGAGGGGAGTCGTATTATGAGACAAGGAATCAACCCCAGTCTCCTGACGGGAGCCGTATGAGACAAGGAATCAACCCGTCTCCTGAGGGGAGTCGTATGATGAGACAAGGAATCAACCCCAGTCTCCTGAGGGGAGTCGTATGAGACAAGGAATCAACCCGTCTCCTGAGGGGAGTCGTATGATGAGACAAGGAATCAACCCGTCTCCTGCAGGGGAGTCGTATTATGAGACAAGGAATCAACCCCAGTCTCCTGAGGGGAGTCGTATTATGAGACAAGGAATCAACCCGTCTCCTGAGGGGAGTCGTATGATGAGACAAGGAATCAACCCGTCTCCTGCAGGGGAGTCGTATTATGAGACAAGGAATCAACCCCAGTCTCCTGAGGGGAGTCGTATTATGAGACAAGGAATCAACCCGTCTCCTGCAGGGGAGTCGTATGATGAGACAAGGAATCAACCCCAGTCTCCTGAGGGGAGTTGTATTATGAGATGTGCCAGGAGTGTTACCACTACACCAAAGCTCTGCATAAAGAGATACTTTCTATAGTCGATTGTCACAGAGACACAAACAATTATTTTTCTGTTATCTGAACCCAGGGCACAACGGCGGGAGATGCCATCTCTGATCCGGTTTGCTACCTGGCCCCGACCAGATTCTTCCACTCAAGTGTGGTTTTCCCCAATCGTAACTATTAGTGGGGGAAATGCTTAACTGTCCCAAGATCAGCATCTTGAGGCGACTTCACCCAACAGCATTTTCTCAGTCAGCCCTGGGATTAGAACCTGTAACCCAGAACCACTAGACTACTTACCTATGACACCGATGCCCACAGCGTAGTGACATGCCGAGTCATTCTGGTTGAAGACGCAATGCGCGTCGGGGCTGTGCGATTTGTTGACAAATCCCTCCGCCGTGATGCAGGAGAAGACCACGATGGAAAAAATCTAAGAAGAGGAAGAGAGGAAAGTTTCAATTTGACTGTGACCTGCATGTTTATTTATCCATCTAGTCGTCTATCAACAACGGGGCCTCGTTTCTCCCTCCAGTCATCTATCACCGAGGGGGCCTCGTTTCTCCCTCCCTCAACGACGGGGCCTCGTTTCTCCCTCCCTCAACGACGGGGCCTCGTTTCTCCCTCCAGTCATCTATCACCGACGGGGCCTAGTTTCTCCCTCCCTCAACGACGGGGCCTCGTTTCTCCCTCTAGTCATCTATCACCGACGGGGCCTAGTTTCTCCCTCCAGTCATCTATCACCGACAGGGCCTCGTTTCTCCCTCCCTCAACGACGGGGCCTCGTTTCTCCCTCCAGTCATCTATCACCGACAGGGCCTCGTTTCTCCCTCCCTCAACGACGGGGCCTCGTTTCTCCCTCCCTCAACGACGGGGCCTTGTTTCTCCCTCCAGTCATCTATCACCGAGGGGGCCTCGTTTCTCCCTCCCTCAACGACGGGGCCTCGTTTCTCCCTCCCTCAACGACGGGGCCTCGTTTCTCCCTCCAGTCATCTATCACCGATGGGGCCTAGTTTCTCCCTCCCTCAACGACGGGGCCTCGTTTCTCCCTCCAGTCATCTATCACCGACAGGGCCTCGTTTCTCCCTCCCTCAACGACGGGGCCTCGTTTCTCCCTCCCTCAACGACGGGGCCTCGTTTCTCCCTCCAGTCATCTATCACCGATGGGGCCTAGTTTCTCCCTCCCTCAACGACGGGGCCTCGTTTCTCCCTCCAGTCATCTATCACCGACAGGGCCTCGTTTCTCCCTCCCTCAACGACGGGGCCTCGTTTCTCCCTCCCTCACCGACAGGGCCTCGTTTCTCCCTCCCTCACCGACAGGGCCTCGTTTCTCCCTCCCTCAACGACGGGGCCTCGTTTCTCCCTCCCTCAACGACGGGGCCTCGTTTTTCCCTCCCTCAACGACGGGGCCTCGTTTCTCCCTCCCTCAACGACGGGGCCTCGTTTCTCCCTCCCTCAACGAGGGGGCCTCGTTTTTCCCTCCAGTCATCTATCACCGATGGGGCCAGTAGAAACATACAATGAGAGGAGATGAGAGGTCTTCTGAAAGATATTCTAACAGGCGACATCATCCACTTGGGCTCTCTCTTTTTCCATTCCAATGACTGTGAGAACAGAAAAACTAGGGCCTGATGCCAACACCAGGGTCGTGTTCGTTAGGACATCAGAAAACTGAAAACAAAAATGAACACTTCTTATTGGACGAGTCCAGGAAGTCCCTCCCTGTTTTAGTCTAGTTTTTTCTCTCTCCATTTGGTGCCTAATGAACCGGCACCAGGCCTCGGTTGTCAGTTCAGTTCCTGTCTCTGTCTCGTTACTGGTCCACCACCGTCATGTGACCCAGCAGCACTGACATACTTGTGACCAGAGATGCCACCAATTTCCTCTTCAAATATTAGTGAGACAGAAATGTGTGTTTCCTTTGAGAATGGGATGGAAAAGAGAGAGAGAAAGGAGAAAATAGTGTCTCTGTCCAGTGAGAGAGAGAGAGAGAGAGAGAGAGAGCGAGAGAGAGAGAGAGAGAGAGAGAGAGAGAGAGAATGCTGACTGGGGAAGGAAGAGTGATGGAAGAGAGAGACAAAGGAAACAGTGTGAGAGCACCAACAGATGATAACCCATGTTATTTCCTTACGCCATGTCATACAACAATGGTGTGTGTGTGTGTGTGTGTGAGTGAGTGAGCGCGTGTGCGAGCATGTGTGTATGCGATGACGAGTGTGTGTTCCACTGGATATGAGAGGGTCATTGGAAGACACTGCCAGAGAGAGCACTGGAGGGAGGGGGGCTAGATGGGGTATCACCTTACCTCCCATCTGCCCCCACCACTAGGGAGCAGAAGTGGTTGTGTCGACAGACAGCACATTCTGTCCAGACCTAGTGAGTGTCCCAAACGGCTACCTATTCACTAAATAGGGCACTTCTTTTGACCAGAGTTCCATGGGCCCTGATCAAAAGTAGTGTACTATATAGGCAATAGGATGCCATTTGAGTCACAGACCCTACTGTGTTACACTGTTTACATGTTGGTACGCTACACTGCTCAGGTTTACAGGCTTAAGGGCCAACTACACTGACAATTTACACCGTGTGGCTCTAGTGTTATCTGTTAAGTGGATGTCTCTGTATGGAGGAGACTGTTTGAGCAACAGACATCTTGGTGGTATGTAGCTACAAGATCTGAGGTTAGATATTATTGAACAGGGCCTAGGGGCATCTGGTCCTGGTTAGATATTATTGAACAGGGCCTAGGGGTATCTGGTCTTGGTTAGATATTATTGAACAGGGCCTAGGGGCATCTGGTCTTGGTTAGATATTATTGAACAGGGCCTAGGGGTATCTGGTCTTGGTTAGATATTATTGAACAGGGCCTAGGGGCATCTGGTCTTGGTTAGATATTATTGAACAGGGCCTAGGGGCATCTGGTCTTGGTTAGATATTATTGAACAGGGCCTAGGGGTATCTGGTCCTGGTTAGATATTATTGAACAGGGCCTAGGGGTATCTGGTCCTGGTTAGATATTATTGAACAGGGCCTAGGGGTATCTGGTCCTGGTTAGATATTATTGAACAGGGCCTAGGGGCATCTGGTCCTGGTTAGATATTATTGAACAGGGCCTAGGGGCATCTGGTCCTGGTTAGATATTATTGAACAGGGCCTAGGGGTATCTGGTCTTGGTTAGATATTATTGAACAGGGCCTAGGGGCATCTGGTCTTGGTTAGATATTATTGAACAGGGCCTAGGGGTATCTGGTCCTGGTTAGATATTATTGAACAGGGCCTAGGGGCATCTGGTCCTGGTTAGATATTATTGAACAGGGCCTAGGGGCATCTGGTCTTGGTTAGATATTATTGAACAGGGCCTAGGGGCATCTGGTCTTGGTTAGATATTATTGAACAGGGCCTAGGGGCATCTGAAAAGTAGATAGATGTCGCACCCACACATTTTTTGGACCAATCAAACCAGGAAGATCCCTAAAATTACAATCTCTACCATTAGACATATCAGACCACAGACTGACTAACTGGGCCTCTCTCTCTTCCTCTTTGGAAAGTCCCTCTCACTGCCTTCTGGTGGATCAACGTGACATTACAACATGGCTGTTGCTGCTACCACTCCTATATGACACGTCTTTTCCTATGTCAAAGAATAGGCCTAATGTTGAGGGGAAAACGATTTTTCTCAGTTTAATTTGTGTGAGTGATTGTCATTATTGGACAAACAGGCCCTGGTATCTCAGAAGGCAGAAGTGTCCATGTGTTTAGGCTACTTTAGACTGTTGTCCCATTACGTCCTTTGTCCTATAACCTCACCTGTATCAGACAATGGAAACACACAGTGTTCACTAAGTTTCACTTCAGCCTAGTTCAAGCTGTGTGAATCCTTTAAGTCTGATATATATACACTTCTGCGTTGTGTTTATAAACAATAACAGCAGCAGCCACAGGCATCACATGGGGGCTAGTTCCCCTCAGTGTGTGTGGGTGTGTTGGTAACATCTTCAACACATTGTGTCATGTCATGCATATGGACTGACCATGAAGCTCCATGTAAGCCTGGTTGGAAGTGTAGCCTAGGCACATAGCTAGGCCTAATCAATTGATCAAATAACCAACCCCCCTCCTCCATTATCGCTTCAATAGTATCCTGATTGTTGTTGTCAACAGTCGCACGTCCGCGTGAGCAGCTGTACTTTGCAGTGTCGTGACATCAACTGTAACATTATACATCTATCAAGAGGAATACGAGTCGACAATAACACATTGGCTAATATGCAATTAGAGGGCCATCTGTGGTAAAAATATATATTCGGGATGATCAGATCAACATTGAACGCATACGGAATAGTTTGCTCAGTTGCGTTAGATATTATCCAAAGACAAAGTGACAGGTGACGTTAGACAATGTCTTAACGTTAAGCCTCTGTGCTCAACTTCCTTGAAACATTTTAGTCAATAAGTAACTCCCGTTATTACTCTCGGTGTTCCTTGCCTGGTCAAACTCACCCAACTCAAGAAGCGCACGATAGTGTGCGGTTGTTTAGCAAACTTGTGAAAGTCGAAGCCACCGCCTGCGAGCGAAGCTCCGTACGCACTAGCGCCACCAACTCCCCCGGTCTCCTCCATCTCTGTCGCTCAACTTCAGCACAGGTCACAAGACAAGCAGCCGTTGATTTAGCCACGAATCTTCCTTGTAACACACAGATCGCTAGACTACCAACCGCCTTCTTGTTTTCTCGCCAACGACTTTCCTGAAAGTAAAAGGACGCCTACAACGACGTACGTGGCGTGCTATCTCCCAAGGGACCGTCGTGAAAATGTAATTTCACACAAAAGTGAACAATATGGATACGATGCGAATCACTTGGTCATAAACATGGTCATATGGTTCTCTTTGTGACGTAGCAGACAGAAGAAGTCATAATTGGCTATCCACTTTTATTCGACAAAAATATATTTCATTTGTCTGTCTTGTAAGCAATGGACATCTCCCTAATAGTTAATTGTATTCAGTTGTCTCTCTCTCTCTCTCTCTCTCTCATTAATTCAGTTTAAATTTTATTTGCATGGAATACGTGTGTTCACATTGCCAAAGCAAGTGACTTAAACAACAAACAAAAGCGAGAAGACAAAACAATATTAGAAATGAACAGTAAACATTGCAGTCACAAAGGTTTGAAAAAAGGCATTTCAAGTGTTATATTATCAGCTGTGTACACTGTTTTAGCAACGTGCAGATAGTTGCAGTACGAATAGTAGGGGAAGATGAATGAACACAAGTACAGGTTGTATTTACAACGTTGTTTGTGCTCCACTGGCTGCCCTTTTCTCATGGCAACGGGCCACACATCGTGCTGCTGTGATTACACACTGCGGTATTTCACCTAGAAGATATGGGAGTTTATCAATGTTTAGTTTGTTTTCAAATTCTTTGTGGATCTGTGTAATCTGAGGGAAATATGTGTCTCTAATATGGTCATACATTGGGCAGGAGGTTAGGAAGTGCAGCTCAGTTTCCACCTCATTTTGTGGGCAGTGTGCACATAGCCTGTCTTCTCTCGAGAGCCAGGTCTGCCTGCCTACCTTTCTCAATAGCGAGGCTATGCTCACTGAGTCTGTACATACTTTTGGGTCAGTCACAGTGGTCAGTTAATCTGCCACTGTGTACTCTCTGTTTAGGGCCAAATTACATTCTAGTTTCTTCTGTTTTTTGGGGTGATTATTTCCAGTATTTCAAATACTTATCTTTTTGCTTCCTCATAACTTGGTTGGGTCTAATTGTGTTGCTGTTCTGGGACTCTGTGGGGTCTGTTTGTGTTTGTGAACAGAGCCCCAGAACCAGCTGGCTGAGGGGCCTCTGCTCTGGGTTCATCTCTCTGTAGGGGAGGGCTTTGTGATGGAATGTGTAGGAATCGCTTCTTTTTAGATGGTTGTAGAATTCAAAAGTTATTTTGTGGAATTTCATCCTCCAAGGTGTTCTTCAGTTCCTGGTGTAGCTCCAGCCACTCGTCTGTCGATTCTACTTCCTCCTGTGGATCAGTGACATCAGTCTGATTGATTGGGTCATTTATTGATTGATTAATTGGTTAACTGATTCATGGTGGATGGGTGGATTAATAGATTGATTGGTTGATTGATTGATGGGTTAGTTGATTAATTGATTGATTGATCAGTTAGTTGATTCATTGATTGATTGATTGATCAGTTAGTTGATTAATTGATTGATTGATCAGTTAGTTGATTAATTGATTGGTTGATTGATCAGTTAGTTGATTAATTGATTGATTGATTGATTGGTTGATTGATTGATGGGTTAGTTGATTGATTGATCAGTTAGTTGATTAATTGATTGATTGATCAGTTAGTTGATTAATTGATTGATTGATCAGTTAGTTGATTGATTGGTTGGTTGATTGATTGATGGGTTAGTTGATTGATTGGTTGATTGATTGATCAGTTAGTTGATTAATTGATTGATTGAGGCTACATTACCTGATCTGAGTCAACGATTCTGGCTGCTCTCACCACTCCGTCATCCTCCATGTATTCCTCTTCATCCTTCATCGAGAGAAAAGGGGAATATGTTACACTCTGTGGGGAAGTTCGAAATGAACTTGAATGTGAAGTATGTACTTATTATCTTTCCACGCACACACACGCACACACACGCACACACACGCACACACAATAACTTTTTTATCATTCTCGGCCACCATAATGCACTGGCGACCCAGGAACTCTTCATAATCATCAGACACCATTATGTTGTGCATCTCCAGACCCAACTTGAGATCCAGCCTGTAGGAGATGGAGGAATACGGGGATCAACATCTGGCCACTGGGAAACAGGTGAGATCTCAGGGCTGAGGTTGTTACGGGTAGTAAATTCACTTACATAGACTTTTCAACAAGACACTGTCTTTTCTCTGTGGGAAAAACAGGCAACAGGGTTAGAGAGACAAACTGAAAAGAGAGAGGAGAGAGAGAGACAGAAAAGAGTGAGGCGAGAGAGAGACAGAGACACAAACTGAAAAGAGAGAGAGAGGAGTGAGAGACAATCTGAAAGAGAGAGAGGAGTGTGAGAGACAGAGAGACAAACTGAAAAGAGTGAGGAGAGAGAGAGACAGAGAGACAGAGAGACAAACTGAAAAGAATGAGGAGAGAGAGAGACAGAGAGACAAACTGAAAAGAGAGAGAGAGGAGTGAGAGACAAACTGAAAAGAGAGAGGAGAGAGAGAGACAGAGAGACAAACTGAAAAGAGAGAGACAGAGATGCAAACTGAAAAGAGAGAGGAGGGAGAGAGACAGAGAGACAAACTGAAAAGAGAGAGGAGAAGGAGAGAGACAGAGAGACAAACTGAAAAGAGAGAGGAGAGAGAGGGACAGAGAGACAAACTGAAAAGAGAGAGACAGAGATGCAAACTGAAAAGAGAGAGGAGGGAGAGAGACAGAGAGACAAACTGAAAAGAGAGAGGAGAGAGAGAGAGACAGAGAGACAAACTGAAAAGAGTGAGGAGAGAGAGAGACAGAGAGACAAACCGAAAAGAGAGAGAGAGGAGTGAGAGACAAACTGAAAAGAGAGAGAGAGGAGTGAGAGACAAACTGAAAAGAGAGAGAGAGGAGTGAGAGACAAACTGAAAGAGAGAGAGGAGTGTGAGAGACAGAGAGACAAACTGAAACAGAGAGAGACAAACTGAAAGAGAGAGAGGAGTGTGAGAGACAAACTGAAAAGAGAGAGAGACAGCGAGTCAAACTGAAAAGAGAGAGAGGAGTGTGAGAGACAAACTGAAAAGAGAGAGAGACAGCGAGTCAAACTGAAAAGAGAGAGAGGAGTGTGAGAGACAAACTGAAAAGAGAGAGAGACAGAGAGACAAACTGAAAAGAGAGAGAGACAGAGAGACAAACTGAAAAGAGAGAGAGACAGAGAGACAAACTGAAAAGAGAGAGACAAAGAGACAAACTGAAAAGAGAGAGAGACAGAGAGACAAACTGAAAAGAGAAATAGGAGCGAGACAGAGAGACAAACTGAAAAGAGAGAGGGGAGCGAGAGAGACGAGAGAGACAGAGAGACAAACTGAAAAGAGAGAGAGGAGCGAGAGAGACGAGAGAGACAGAGAGACAAACTGAAAAGAGAGAGAGGAGCGAGAGAGACGAGAGAGACAGAGAGACAAACTGAAAAGAGAGAGAGGAGCGAGAGGAGCGAGAGAGACAGAAAGACAAACTGAAAAGAGAGAGAGGAGCGAGAGAGACGAGAGAGACAGAGAGACAAGCTGAAAAGAGAGAGAGGAGCGAGAGAGACAGAGAGACAAACTGAAAAGAGAGAGAGGAGCGAGAGAGACAGAGAGACAAACTGAAAAGAGAGAGAGGAGCGAGAGAGACAGAGAGACAAACTGAAAAGAGAGAGAGGAGCGAGAGAGACAGAGAGACAAACTGAAAAGAGAGAGAGGAGCGAGAGAGACGAGAGAGACAGAGAGACAAACTGAAAAGAGAGAGAGGAGCGAGAGAGACGAGAGAGACAGAGAGACAAACTGAAAAGAGAGAGAGGAGCGAGAGAGACAGAGAGACAAACTGAAAAGAGAGAGAGGAGCGAGAGAGACGAGAGAGACAGAGAGACAAACTGAAAAGAGAGAGAGGAGCGAGAGAGACGAGAGAGACAGAGAGACAAACTGAAAAGAGAGAGAGGAGCGAGAGAGACGAGAGAGACAGAGAGACAAACTGAAAAGAGAGAGAGGAGCGAGAGAGACGAGAGAGACAGAGAGACAAACTGAAAAGAGAGAGAGGAGCGAGAGAGACAGAGAGACAAACCGAAAAGAGAGAGAGGAGCGAGAGAGACAGAGAGACAAACTGAAAAGAGAGAGGAGCGAGAGAGACGAGAGAGACAGAGAGACAAACTGAAAAGAGAGAGAGGAGCGAGAGAGACGAGAGAGACAGAGAGACAAACTGAAAAGAGAGAGAGGAGCGAGAGAGACGAGAGAGAGGAGAATAAGTAAAGTGTACACTCACGGTACAGCAGACCAATGAAACAACAGGTGGTCACCAAGGTAACCAGGAAGAGGAAACAGCCGAACACAACAGCCACCACCGTGGTAGGGAGGTGGTTCAACACTGGCAGAGGAAGAAGAAGAGGTAAACAAACAAAAACAACTTCAAACATCTAAATACAGGCTTTGATTGAATTACATACAACCCATTGACCTTATGTAGAGCCATCTGTCTGTAAGATTCACACACACTCAATTCCAGTCAAACAAGGACTCTCATGCCTGGGATGGAGAGGAGAGAGGAGTGAGGTTAACATTACACATTCTACCCACACAAGGACCCTCATGCCTGGGATGGTCCAGTGGTCTAAGCCTCTGTGTCTGGAGCATTTGTACAATGTACCGCTGCCAGAATGGGTTTGAATCTGGCCTCTATGTACCGCTGCCAGCATGGGTTTGAATCTGGCCTCTATGTACCGCTGCCAGAATGGGTTTGAATCTGGCCTCTATGTACCGCTGCCAGAATGGGTTTGAATCTGGCCTCTATGTACCGCTGCCAGAATGGGTTTGTATCTGGCCTCTATGTACCGCTGCCAGAATGGGTTTGAATCTGGCCTCAATGTACCGCTGCCAGCCTAGGTTTGAATCAGGCATCTATGTACGGCTGCCAGCATGGGTTTGTATCTGGCCTCAATGTACGGCTGCCAGCATGGGTTTGTATCTGGCCTCAATGTACGGCTGCCAGAATGGGTTTGAATCTGGTCTCTATGTACCGCTGCCAGAATGGGTTTGAATCTGGCCTCTATGTACCGCTGCCAGAATGGGTTTGAATCTGGCCTCTATGTACCGCTGCCAGAATGGGTTTGAATCTGGCCTCTATGTACCGCTGCCAGAATGGGTTTGTATCTGGCCTCTATGTACCGCTGCCAGAATGGGTTTGAATCTGGCCTCTATGTACCGCTGCCAGAATGGGTTTGAATCTGGCCTCTATGTACCGCTGCCAGAATGGGTTTGTATCTGGCCTCTATGTACCGCTGCCAGAATGGGTTTGAATCTGGCCTCAATGTACCGCTGCCAGAATGGGTTTGAATCTGGCCTCTATGTACCGCTGCCAGCATGGGTTTGTATCTGGCCTCTATGTACCGCTGCCAGCATGGGTTTGAATCTGGCCTCTATGTACCGCTGCCAGCATGGGTTTGAATCTGGCCTCTATGTACCGCTGCCAGAATGGGTTTGAATCTGGCCTCTATGTACCGCTGCCAGAATGGGTTTGAATCTGGCCTCAATGTACCGCTGCCAGCATGGGTTTGTATCTGGCCTCTATGTACCGCTGCCAGCATGGGTTTGAATCTGGCCTCTATGTACCGCTGCCAGCATGGGTTTGAATCTGGCCTCAATGTACCGCTGCCAGAATGGGTTTGTATCTGGCCTCTATGTACCGCTGCCAGCATGGGTTTGAATCTGGCCTCTATGTACCGCTGCCAGCATGGGTTTGAATCTGGCCTCAATGTACCGCTGCCAGAATGGGTTTGTATCTGGCCTCTATGTACCGCTGCCAGCATGGGTTTGAATCTGGTCTCTATGTACCGCTGCCAGCATGGGTTTGAATCTGGCCTCTATGTACCGCTGCCAGCATGGGTTTGTATCTGGCCTCTATGTACCGCTGCCAGAATGGGTTTGTATCTGGCCTCTATGTACCGCTGCCAGCATGGGTTTGAATCTGGCCTCAATGTACCGCTGCCAGCATGGGTTTGAATCTGGCCTCAATGTACCGCTGCCAGCATGGGTTTGTATCTGGTCTCAATGTACTGCTCTTTCAGCTATCTCTCTCTATCCAATCAAAATTTATTTAAGAAAAAGCAAAGACTCATCTCAGACCAAACCTTCTTTATCGATGTACCTCGCCTCACTGCTGATCACCGTAGTGTCATCTAAGCTGTCGGACACCTCACAATGGTACGTTCCGGCACTGCTCCTCCCCACAGATAACAACAAAATGGATTGCTCCGGCTGGTTCTCCACCCAGTAGAACTCTCCACGGCCTTCTAGAACAGTTCCGTTGAGGAACCAGCGGTACTGGGGAAAGGTTCCCCTCTCCACGGAACAGTAGAACCTCAGGCCCACAATGGAGAAGTTTTCTCCCACGTCGGTGTCGTAGTGCATCGTCACAGCTCCACCTACTGAAACTGGGGGGGGGGGGGGGGGGGGTAGGTATACTCAGCAACACAAATGGCACCCTATTCCCCTCATAGTGCACTACTGAGTTTCAATGTATGAGAATTTACAAGTCCAGTGGGTGATAAGTCTAGTGGGTGATAAGTCCAGTGGGTGATAAGTCTAGTGGGTGATAAGTCCAGTGGGTGATAAGTCCAGCAGGGGATAAGTCCAGCGGGGGATAAGTACAGTGGGTGATAAGTCCAGTGGGTGATAAGTCTAGTGGTGATAAGTCTAGTGGTGATAAGTCCAGTGGGTGATAAGTCTAGTGGGTGGTAAGTCCAGTGGGTGATAAGTCCAGTGGGTGATAAGTCCAGTGGGTGATAAGTCTAGTGGGTGATAAGTCCAGTGGGTGATAAGTCCAGTGGGTGATAAGTCTAGTGGTGATAAGTCCAGTGGGTGATAAGTCCAGTGGTGATAAGTCCAGTGGGTGATAAGTCCAGTGGGTGATACGTCTAGTGGTGATAAGTCCAGTGGGTGATAAGTCCAGTGGGTGATAAGTCCAGTGGGTGATACGTCTAGTGGTGATAAGTCCAGTGGGTGATAAGTCTAGTGGTGATAAGTCCAGTGGTGATAAGTCCAGTGGTGATAAGTCTAGTGGTGATAAGTCCAGCGGGTGATACGTCTAGTGGTGATAAGTCCAGTGGGTGATAAGTCCAGTGGGTGATAAGTCCAGTGGGTGATACGTCTAGTGGTGATAAGTCCAGTGGGTGATAAGTCTAGTGGTGATAAGTCCAGTGGTGATAAGTCCAGTGGTGATAAGTCTAGTGGTGATAAGTCCAGTGGGTGATAAGTCCAGTGGGTGATAAGTCCAGTGGGTTATAAGTCCAGTGGGTGATAAGTCCAGTGGGTTATAAGTCCAGTGGGTCTTGAGTGCTGAGAACAGAACTATAGGTCAAATAATTTGCTTGAAACAGACTGTCGGACAAAGAGACAGACAGACAGCGAGACAGACAGACTTACCAACGTGCATGGACGTCCACTGACCGTACACCACCCTGTCTCCGTTCTGCGCCTGACACTGTAGAAAGCCCATGTGGAGATCTAGAACCACTGGAATAGAGAACGTGGCGAATCGCTCGTCAACCGTCTCCGTGCTAATGAACTCTGACCTGCTGTAGAGGGAGAAGGTGATGGGCGGAGTCCCATTGAGTGATTGACACGTGACGAGGGCAAAGTAGGTCCCGCCTCTTTCCTTCAGGACCAGGAAGAGGAGGTCTGGTTCAGACACCAGCTCTGAAAGAGAGGAGAGGATGGATGGAGAGAGTTTTGAACAAGATATCCTCTGAATACAGGGTTTGATTGAATACAACCCACTGACTTCACTTCACTATGAACATGTGACAGACTTATGACAGAATCCATTTCAGCTGTCAGGAGCTTTGAGAAATACGCAGTGTGGAGTTTTCCTGACCGCTGGACCTGACCAGGGAAAACTCCTGCCCTAGACAAGAGAGATAGGGCAACTTGAAGGAAAACAACCCCCTTCAGGGAAACGCCTCTTTTCTAACAGAAAAAAATACAGTTTGGTAAGACTTAGATATGTGCATACTGGCTATCATTTTACATTTCAGCAGACACTCTTATCCAGAGCAACTAACAGGAGCATTTAGGGTTAAGTGCCTTGCTCAAGGGCACAGACAGCTTTTTGACCCAGTCGGCTCAGAGATTCAAACCAGCGACCTTTCAGTTACTGGCCCAAAACTCTAACCACTAGGCTACCTTACCTGCCTCCTTTACACTCTAACCACTAGGCAACCTGCCTCCTCTACACTCTAACCACTAGGCTACCTGCCTCCTCTACACTCTAACCACTAGGCTACCTGCCGCCTCTACACTCTAACCACTAGGCTACCTGCCTCCTCTACACTCTAACCAGTAGGCTACCTGCCTCCTCTACACTCTAACCACTAGGCTACCTGCCTCCTCTACACTCTAACCAGTAGGCTACCTGCCTCCTCTACACTCTAACCACTAGGCTACCTGCCTCTATACTTAGGTAAACACATTCTGAAGGGAAATAACATCCCTTGTTGATGTCATAGGATCCTTCCTTAACCCATAGGAAGGCTAATTCAAAATGGTGAAATCCCTCTATGTTGCTGCCCATGTTAAAACGTTTTTTTTTTGTGGCACTAGAGCCCCCTATCTCTATGAGTACACCTTAGGTACAGATTTAGGATCAGCTTCCCCTCCCCCAAGCCTTAAGCATTAGTGCGGAAAATGCTAAACTGACTCAAGATCAGCATCTAGGGGCAACTTCACCCTCCTCCATAATTATGTGATACAAATGACCCCCTGACCTCTGACCTTTGACCTTGATGACCTTGGCAGTGCTCCTGGAGGAGTAGACCTTGGTGATGTTGAGTTGGTTGGTAGCAACACAGGTGTACTCCCCGCTGTCCTGGGGCACCATCCTGTAGTAGTGCATACAAATACAGATACTGTCAACAATATTTCCAGTGAGTTTTCACATATAAGAAGCTAAATAATACAACATTGACGAAGATCTACGTGACTGGAATGGTGTATTTGTCAATAAATATATCAGTTATCTTCAGTTGTTTGCATATCCAATGCATCCCTGATCTAAGATGCATCTTCAGGTGGGCACAAATGAACCTCTGAAAGACAAACACAAGACAGACAGACCAGACAGACCAGTAATAACAGACCATCCACAATACAGTACCTGTAGATGAAGAGTTGTTCCTGTGTCTGATTGTGTAAAGGAGACAGGGGGAGGGGCTTCCCATCCACCAGCCACTGGTAGGAGACGTGGTTCCCTTTGGCGATGTTACAACGTAGGGACAGTGGCTTCCCTTCGTAGAACTCCACAGACCCTGATTGGACTACAACCTCTGCACCGTTGACTGGGTCTGTGGGAGAACACATACAACCATGCAGTAGAACCATTCTCAGCACCATAGAATCTGATAATGTTGTGTTCTAATTCTAGGAGGGCATTTTAGATCTGTGAAAACATTTTAGTTCTATTAAGACATTGTAATTGTATAAAGACATTCAAATTCTATGAGTACATTCTAGTTCTATGAGTACATTCTAGTTCTATGAGTACATTCTAGTTCTATGAGTACATTCTAGTTCTATGAGTACATTCTAGTTCTATGAGTACATTCTAGTTCTATGAGTACATTCTAGTTCTATGAAGACATTGTAAACTCAGCAAAAAAAGAAACGTCCTCTCTGTCAACTGCATTTATTTTCAGCAAACTAAACATGTGTAAATATTTGTATGAACATAAGGTTCAACAACTGAGACATAAACTGAACAAGTTCCACAGACATGTGACTAACAGAAATGGAATAATGTGTCCCTGAACAAAGAGGGGGTCAAAATCAAAAGTAACAGTCAGTATCTGGTGTGGCCACCAGCTGCATTAAGTACTGCAGTGCATCTCTTCCTCATGGGCTGCACCAGATTTTCCAGGTCTTGCTGTGAGATGTTACCCCACTCTTCCACCAAGGCACCTGCAAGTTCCCGGACATTTCTGGGGGGAACGGCCCTAGCCCTCACCCTCCGATCCAACAGGTCCCAGACGTGCTCAATGGGATTGAGATCCGGGCTCTTCGCTGGCCATGGCAGAACACTGACATTCCTGTCTTGCAGGAAATCATGCACAGAATGAGCAGTATGGCTGGTGGCATTGTCATGCTGGAGGGTCATGTTAGGATGAGCCTGCAGGAAGGGTACCACATGAGGGAGAAGGATGTCTTCCCTGTAACGCACAGCTTTGAGATTGCCTGCAATGAAAACAAGCTCAGTTCGATGATGCTGTGACACTCCGCCCCAGACCATGACGGACCCTCCACCTCCAAATCGATCCCACTCCAGAGTACAGGCCTCGGTGTAACGCTCATTCCTTCGACAATAAACACGAATCCGACGATCGCCCCTGGGGAGACAAAACCGCGTCTCGTCAGTGAAGAGCACTTTTTGCCAGTCCTGTCTGGTCCAGCGACGGTGGGTTTGTCCCCATAGGCGATGTTGTTGCCGGTGATGTCTGGTGAGGACCTGCCTTACAACAGGCCTACAAGCCCTCAGTCCAGCCTCTCTCAGCCTATTGAGGACAGTCTGTGGTCTAGAGTTTTTTTCCCTCTGGTTGCACATGTGACATGCTGGCAGAAATTATGTCTGTTAAAGTCCCCGGCCGCTAGGAGTGCCACTTCTGGATGAACATTTTCTTCTTTCCTTAAAGCCTTATACAGCTCACTGAGTGGACTTATACAGCTCACTGAGTGGACTAATACAGCTCACTGAGTGGACTTATACAGCTCACTGAGTGGACTTATACAGCTCACTGAGTGGACTTATACAGCTCGCTGAGTGGCCTTATACAGCTAGCTGAGTGGCCTTATACAGCTCGCTGAGTGGCCTTATACAGCTCGCTGAGTGGCCTTATACAGCTCGCTGAGTGGACTTATACAGCCTGCTGAGTGGCCTTATACAGCTCGCTGAGTGACCTTATACAGCTCGCTGAGTGGCCTTATACAGCTCGTTGAGTGGCCTTATACAGCTTGTTGAGTGGACTTATACAGCTCGCTGAGTGGACTTATACAGCTCGCTGAGTGACCTTATACAGCTCGCTGAGTGGCCTTATACAGCTCGCTGAGTGGCCTTATACAGCTCGCTGAGTGGCCTTATACAGCTAGCTGAGTGGCCTTATACAGCTCGCTGAGTGGACTTATACAGCTCGCTGAGTGGCCTTATACAGCTCGCTGAGTGGCCTTATACAGCTCGCTGAGTGGCCTTATACAGCTCGCTGAGTGGCCTTATACAGCTCACTGAGTGGACTTATACAGCTCGCTGAGTGGCCTTATACAGCTCGCTGAGTGACCTTATACAGCTCGCTGACTGACCTTATACAGCTCGCTGAGTGGCCTTATACAGCTCACTGAGTGACCTTATACAGCTCGCTGAGTGGACTTATACAGCTCACTGAGTGGACTTATACAGCTCGTTGAGTGACCTTATACAGCTCGCTGAGTGGCCTTATACAGCTCGCTGAGTGGACTTATACAGCTCGTTGAGTGACCTTATACAGCTCGTTGAGTGGCCTTATACAGCTCGTTGAGTGACCTTATACAGCTCGCTGAGTGACCTTATACAGCTCGCTGAGTGACCTTATACAGCTCGTTGAGTCTTAGTGCCGGCGTCAGTTTGTGGTGGTAAATAGACGGCTATGAAAAATATAGCTGAAAACTCTCTTGGTAGATGGTGTGGTCTACAGTGTATCATGTGGTACTCTACTTCAGCAATACATTGAGGTTACCTTAATATTAGACATCGCGCCCCAGCTGTTATTGACAAATAGACACACACCCCCACCCCTCGTCTTACCGGACGTAGCTGGTCTGTCCTGCCGACACACAGAAGACCAAGACAACTGTATATTATCTGTGTCGTCATTCTTAGTGAAACATAAGATATTACAGTTTTTAATGTCCCATTGGTAGGATAGTCTCAAACGGAGCTTTTCCAGTTTATTCTCCAGTGATTGCACGTTGGCTAATAGAACAGATGGTAGAGGTGGGTTACCTGTTTGTTATCGACAAATTCTCACAAGGATCTGATCGGACCCTGATCTCCGCCCCCTGTATTTCCTTATTTTCTTCCTGCGAATGAAGGGGATTTGAGCCTTGTCTGGGAGAAACATTATATCTTTCGCTCCAGACTCATTAAAGAAAATAATCTTTGTCCAGTTTGAGGTCACTGTTCTTATAGTCACTGTTCTTATAGTCACTGTTCTTATAGTCACTGTTCTTATAATCACTGTTCTTATAGTCACTGTTCTTATAGTCACTGTTCTTATAATCACTGTTCTTATAGTCACTGTTCTTATAGTCACTGTTCTTATAATCACTGTTCTTATAGTCACTGTTCTTATAGTCACTGTTCTTATAGTCACTGTTCTTATAGTCACTGTTCTTATAGTCACTGTTCTTATAGTCACTGTTCTTATAATCACTGTTCTTATAGTCACTGTTCTTATAGTCACTGTTCTTATAGTCACTGTTCTTATAGTCACTGTTCTTATAGTCACTGTTCTTATAGTCACTGTTCTTATAGTCACTGTTCTTATAGTCACTGTTCTTATAGTCACTGTTCTTAAAGTCACTGTTCTTATAGTCACTGTTCTTATAGTCACTGTTCTTATAGTCACTGTTCTTATAGTCACTGTTCTTATAGTCACTGTTCTTATAGTCACTGTTCTTATAGTCACTGTTCTTATAGTCACTGTTCTTATAATCACTGTTCTTATAGTCACTGTTCTTATAGTCACTGTTCTTATAGTCACTGTTCTTATAGTCACTGTTCTTATAATCACTGTTCTTATAGTCACTGTTCTTATAGTCACTGTTCTTATAGTCACTGTTCTTATAGTCACTGTTCTTATAGTCACTGTTCTTATTTTCCAGGAGCTTTGTCCAGTTTGAGGTCACTGTTCTTATAATCACTGTTCTTATTTTCCAGGGGCTATTTTTGGTCATAAGAGACAGTAGCATCAACATTATGTACAAAATAAGTTACAAACAATGCGAAAAACACACGACTGGTTAGGAGCCCGTAAAGTGGCAGCCATCCCCTCTGGCGCCATTCTTCCAGGACAAAACAAAAGTATTAATACAGGGTCTACGACTCACCGACTACTCTGAGGTGGTGTCTTTGACTGACGGTGGGTTGTATTACTGTGTTGTTCTGGACGCTGGCTACACACACCATGTAGCCCTCGTAGGAAGCAGTGATGTACAGAGGGAAATTGGCCATCTCACCAGACAGAGCACTGTAGAAGCCTAAGGCCTTGGACCGGTCACCTTCCCTGAGGACAGATTACAGTAATGGATTGGAAACATAACAGTGGTAAAAATGTATATTTTATTGTGTTGTTTACATGGCATTATATTGACAGGGCTCTGTAGAAACTTAAAGCTGCAATATGTAACTTTTTGAGGGCGACCCAACCAAATTCACATAGAAATGTGAGTTATAGATCTGTAATCCTCATTAAAAGCCAGTCTCAGAAGCGGTAGATCTGTTCTATGTGTGCTATTTCTATGCTTCCCGTTCTTACGTTTTGTTTTATGCATCTTTTACTTTCAGTTTTATACACCAGCTTCAGACAGCTGGAAATACTACACTGGTTCTGGAAAAGATACTACACAGCGGTTTAGGCTACAATGATTCTCTACACTACACATGCTGGTTTTGTCACATAAACTGAAATTAGGCGAACTATTCGAATTTTAACAAACAGGAAATGGTGGAGCGATTTCTGCATTGAGCGTCTTTAAGGTCTTGTCTAATGTGAGTTTTAAATTGACCCCTAGAACCCTACCCCCTAGGCACTGACCCCTAGAACCCTACCCCCTAGGCACTGACCCCTAGAACCCTACCCCCTAGGCACTGACCCCTAGAACCCTACCCCCTAGGCACTGACCCCTAGAACCCTACCCCCTAGGCACTGACCCCTAGAACCCTACCCCCTAGGCACTGACCCCTAGAACCCTACCCCCTAGGCACTGCATTGGATTGATCAGCCTACTTGTCAATATGAATATATCAGTAGGCAACACCTCCTTTCAGATCTCCAGTACTTAGGGTCTTGAGGTAGATATTGTAGCAATCTTAACCAAACACTTAGCAAGCTGGTCAAGAGGTTCGGAAAAGGATCTTTTGGCGTAACAACGAAGGTTTTGGGTTGACAGTCGTTTGAGTCTCGGTCAGGGCTACTCCCTGAATTCCCTACAATACAGCAACACCCACCTGAATAGCTGGTAGAGGATGGACTCTTGTTTAGGGTAACGCAGAACTTCACACTGGAATTCTTCTACAGTCTTCTCTAGGGCTGTTGAGGGGCCGTACAGCAACGGTCTGCCTAGGACTGAGGCTCCTGGGACTGAGGCTCCTTGGACTGAGGCTCCTGGGACGGGGACAGGGGGAACAGGGGGTACACAACACAGTCAGACACACTCAGAAACACACACACACACACACACACACACACACACACACACACATAACTAAGAAATTGGCACAAAACTTACTTGTCTCCTGGCAGAAGGTGTAGAAACCTTCAGAGAAGAAGAAAAAGAAGACTGTTGGTGTTCTATAAAAGAATCATCTGAAAGCCATAATAACAAGTACAGCACGACTCACCCAGTAAAACCACTACTGTTGCTCTGAGAGTAGTCATCTTCTCTCCTTCCTCCTTATCCACAAAACACAATTTGACTGGAAGTTTGCTTTTGACTGAAGAAGCAGATATGGACTTGTATCCGTGTGTGTGTAAAGGTTTGAATGTGTTTACATTTGTTGTGTGTGTGTGTGTGTGTGTACTGCAGTTAGTGTTTGGAGGGGTTAGTGGTTATGGAGGGTGGTGAGAGTGAATGAATGGTGGAGACAGAGAGATAGAGCGAGAGAGAGCAGGATGTGGGGGCCGATAAAAATAACAGAAAGAAAGGTTAGGACCTAGTAACCTACACGCCCCACTACACACACACCAGACACACACTCCAGACACACCCAGCAGACACACACACACACACACACACACACACACACACACACACACACACACACACACACACACACACACACACACACACACACACACCAGACACACACTCCAGACACCCCCAGCAGACACACACACACACACCAGACACACACACACACACACCAGAAACACACACACACACACCAGACACACCCAGCAGACACACACACACACACACACACCAGACACACACACACACACACACACACACACACACACACCAGACACACACACACACATGTGCACAGAACTGATAGTACTATACACCGTCCCCCTCCCTTATACCCCCTCTCTCCAACAGCAGATCCACAAAAACACAACATGCTTCAAATGTCGCAACTTTATTGACACACGAGATGTAGCATTACATTTTGTATTGTTTCAGTATTGATAACAATTCTTCCATTAAAAGTCATAAAACATTTGAAAAGACAATTTACAGTCTTAATTTTTTGCACTTTGGTGCAATTTTGACAAGTATGTGGTACATTTTCACAACTCTTAGACTCAAAATGTCACGTGGTCAAAACTCTAAGCACATTTTCCATTGACTGAGTACTACAAACAAATCCACAACGTCACTTGTTCACTGCACCAAATCACTCTTTCAATTTGCACACATATTCAAGTATTCAAGTATCTGCCTTTCAAAATGCAATATTCACTTTTCTTTGGATATGATTTTCTTGTCACTTGTCAACAATACATTTGTCACTTAATCAAACAGCTCAAAACGCATAACTACTGAACCAAAATATATAGTTTCATAACCACTGAACCAAAATGGAGTAGTGCTTAGCTTACCTATATAGTTTTATAACTACTGAACCAAAATGGAGTAGTGCTTAGCTTACCTATATAGTTTCATAACTACTGAACCAAAATATATAGTTTCATAACCACTGAACCAAAATGGAGTAGTGCTTAGCTTACCTATATAGTTTCATAACTACTGAACCAAAATGGAGTAGTGCTTAGCTTACCTATATAGTTTCATAACTACTGAACCAAAATGGAGTAGTGCTTAGCTTACCTATATAGTTTCATAACTACTGAACCAAAATGGAGTAGTGCTTAGCTTACCTATATAGTTTCATAACTACTGAACCAAAATGGAGTAGTGCTTAGCTTACCTATATAGTTTCATAACTACTGAACCAAAATGGAGTAGTGCTTAGCTTACCTATATAGTTTCATAACTACTGAACCAAAATGGAGTAGTGCTTAGCTTACCTATATAGTTTCATAACTACTGAACCAAAATGGAGTAGTGCTTAGCTTACCTATATAGTTTCATAACTACTGAACCAAAATGGAGTAGTGCTTAGCTTACCTATATAGTTTCATAACTACTGAACCAAAATGGAGTAGTGCTTAGCTTACCTATATAGTTTCATAACTACTGAACCAAAATGGAGTAGTGCTTAGCTTACCTATATAGTTTCATAACTACTGAACACTGTAAAATGAATGTACATAAATGTATCAATTCACATCAATTTATGTTGGAATTTAAAATCAAATACTATATGTATGTGTCTGTAAATACTACATCATCATTCTCCATCAGCCAGGGGACTTCAACTGGACAACGTGGAGAGTCACTGGAAGTGCAATGCCTGGGGTGTATATTACAATATATTTATACCTGAGTTGTATATTACAATATATTTATACCTTGGTTGTATATTACAATATATACCTGGGTTGTATATTACAATATATTTATACCTGGGTTGTACATTACAATATATTTATACCTGAGTTGTATATTACAATATATTTATACCTGGGTTGTATATAACAATATATTTATACCTGAGTTGTATATAACAATATATTTATACCTGGGTTGTATATAACAATATATTTATACCTGAGTTGTATATTACAATATATTTATACCTGAGTTGTATATTACAATATATTTATACCTGAGTTGTATATTACAATACATTTATACCTGAGTTGAATATTACAATATATTTATACCTGGGTTGTACATTACAATATATTTATACCTGAGTTGTATATTACAATATATTTATACCTGAGTTGTATACAACAATATATTTATACCTGAGTTGTATACAACAATATATTCTACTCGTTATCCAGATTTCATTGATACACTGATGAATTTCAAGCGGAGAGCCCGGCGATCCCATATCAGTTGGCGAGTCACACAGGAAAAGGTGTAGCTGAACAGTGTTGCATGGGGCAGAAATAGCTACACCAGACTACACCAGGACGTTATGACTGTCTCCTGCTGCATTACAATACCCACACAATACCCCATATATCTGATCATCTACACATGCACTGTATAAGGATAATGAACCATTAAGACTGACACATGTACTGTACTGTATAAGGATAATGAAAGATTAAGACTGACATATGTACTGTACAAGGATAAACATTAAGACTGGCATATGTACTGTACTGTACAAGGATAATGAACCTGTAAGACTGACATATGTACTGTACAAATCAAATCAAATTTTATTGGTCACATACACATGGTTAGCAGATGTTAATGCGAGTGTAGCGAAATGCTTGTGCTTCTAGTTCCGACAGTGCAGTAATATCTAACAAGTAATCTAACAGTTCCCCAACAACTACCTAATACACACACATCTAAAGGGGGGGATGAGAATATGTACATATAAATATATGGATGAGCGATAGCCGAGCGAGATAGGCAATGTGCAATAGATGGCATAAAATACAGTGTGTACATGTGATATGAGTAATGTAAGATATGTAAACATTATTAAACTGCCATTATTTAAAGTGGCTCGTGATCCATTGTTAAAGTGGCCAGTGATTGGGTCTCAATGTAGGCAGCAGCCTCTCTGAGTTAGTCATTGCTGTTTAGCAGTCTGATGGCCTTGAGATAGAAGCTGTTTTTCAGTCTCTCGGTCCCAGCTTTGATGCACCTGTACTGACCTCGCCTTCTGGATGATAGCGGGGGGAACAGGCTCAGGAGGTTGATGTCCTTGATGATCTTTTTGGCCTTCCTGTGACATTGGGCGCTGTAGGACTCATGAAGGGCAGGTAGTTTGCCCCGGTGATGCGTTGTGCAGACCTCACTACCCTCTGGAGAGCCTTGCGGTTGAGGACGGTGCAGTTGCTGTACCAGGCTGTGATACAGCCCGACATTATGCCCTCGATTGTGCATCTGTAAAAGTTTGTCAGGGTGTTGGATGACAAGCCACATTTCTTCAGAGATGCTGTTGCGCCTTCTTCACCACGCTGTCTGTGTGGGTGGACCATTTCAGTTTGTCTGTGATGTGTACGCCGAGGAACTTAAAACTGAGTGCTACAGAGCAGTAGTCATATTGTTCAGTTATCTTTGCCTTCTTGGGTACAGGAACAATGGTGGCCATCTTGAAGCATGTGGGGACAGAAGACTGGGACAAGGAGCAATTGAATATGTCGGTAAACACACCAGCTAGCTGGTCTGCACATGCTCTGAGGACACGTGCTCTGAGGACACGTGCTCTAAGGACACGTGCTCTGAGGACACGTGCTCTGAGGACACGTGCTCTGAGGACACGTGCTCTGAGGACACATGCTCTGAGGACACGTGCTCTGAGGACACGTGCTCTGAGGACACGTGCTCTGAGGGCACGTGCTCTGAGGACACGTGCTCTGAGGACACGTGCTCTGAGGACACATGCTCTGAGGATGCGGCTAAGGATGCCGTCTGGGCCAGCAGTGTTAACACGTTTAAATGTTTTATCTCACGTCGGCCACAGAGAAGGAAAGAGGAGGCTCAGTCCTTGATAGCGGGCCTCAACGTTGGCACTGTATATCCTCAAAGCGGGCAAAGAAGGTGTTTAGTTTGTCTGGAAGCATGACGTTGGTGTCCGTGACAGAGCTGGTGTTCTTTTTGTAGTCCATGATTTCCTGTAGGCCCTGCCACACACGTCTTCTGTCTGAGCCGTTGATTTGCAACTCATCTTTGTCCCTGTACCAGCATTTTGCTTGTTTGATTGCCTTGCGGAGGGAATAACTACATTGTTTATATTCAGCCATATTCCCAGACCTCTTTCTATGGTTAAATGTGGTGGATCGCGCTTTCAGTTTTGCACAAATGCCGCCATCCATCCACGGTTTCTGGTTAGGGTAGGTATTAATGGTCACAGTGGGTACAACATCTCCAATGCACTTCCTTATAAAGTCACTCACAGAGTCAGCGTACAGATCGATGTTGTTCTCTGAGGCTGACCGGAACATTTCCCAGTCTGTGTGATCAAACAATCTTGAAGAATGGATTCCGATTGGTCAGACCAGCGTTGAATGGTTCTAGTCACTGGTACATCCTGTTTGAGTTTCTACCTATAAGACGGTAGGAGCAAGATGGCGCCGTGGTCGGATTTGCCGAAGGGATGGCGGGGAAGGGCTTTGTATGCATCACGGAAGTTAGAGTAGCAGTGGTCGAGTGTATTACCCCCGCGAGTACTGCAATCAATATGAGTTTTGAGTTTTGTTGTAAGAGTTTTGAAGATATAACACTTCAATCTGAAAAATGGGCTGAAGTGTTTGAAAAAAACGTTATAAATAGTTTGTTGGATAAAATTACATTGAAGGATTATTTTGTGAGGAACTCGTCGGGCTGAGGTTGGGTTTATTTCATCATGTCGGTTATATTGTGATCTCAAGGGTCTGAAAAGAGAAAGAACAGTTATGATACAAAGTTGTATTTTACCAAAATATATTTCACAAAAAAGTGATATTGTCACGGTCGTCCTCCTCTTCATCTGAAGAGGAGAGGCGAAAAGGATCTGAGGACCAATACGCGGCGTGGTAAGTGTCCATGGTCAATCTTTAATAAAGAAAGTAGTGAACACTGAAAACTATACAAAACCAGTAAACAAAATAACAACCGTGAAGCTAATCATATGGACTGTGCTGAAACAAGCCATCAACATAGACAATCACCCACAAACAAACAGTGCAACCCAGGCTACCTAAGTATGATTCTCAATCAGAGACAACTAATGACACCTGCCTCTGATTGAGAACCATACTAGGCCGAAAACATAGAAATGCCCCAAAACATAGAAAAACAAACATAGACTGCCCACCCAACTCACGCCCTGACCATACTAACTAAATACAAAACAACGGAAACAGAGGTCAGAACGTGACAGATATACTTTATGGACATTTGTCAGCGGGATCTCCTTTTTCTACACTGGATTATTCTGGAGTTTAGATTCAAAATCATGCACCTAATATCAGTAGTATGTTGGCTGTACTATTGCTGCATTCAAAACAACTGGGAACCCCGAAAAATACAAGGTCAAATCATGACGTCAGTGATCTTCAGGTCGGAAAGTCGGAGCACAAGAAAGAGGCCAGAGTTCCCGAGATGGAATTTCGTGCTGGATGACCTTTCAAATAGACTTTTCAAATAGAGTTTTCTTCCGAGTTCCCAGTTGTTTTGAATGCAATGAAGTCGGAAGTCGGCGATTTCAGAGTTCTGAGTTCCGAGCTCTCAGTTGTTTTAAATGCATCATCAACTCTACCTGATTCTCAACGTCACTGTCAACACAGGAAGTGTCCACTTGCTTGACCCCTGACCTGGTAGTGATGTCAGACAGAGGAAGTGGATCTGGAATGATGCAGAAATGTTCGCTGAATCGTCTTTCACTGAAGGGGGAGACATTAAAGAGACAGAGAGCGAGAGAGAGAGAGACAGACAGGCAGACAGACAGAAAAAGAGAGAGAGAGAGAGAGAGAGAGAGAGAGAGAGAGAGAGAGAGAGAGAGAGAGAGAGAGAGAGAGAGACACAGACAGACAGACAGACAGACAGACAGACAGACAGACAGACAGATAGATAAAGGGAGAGAAAGAGAGAGAGAGAGAGATGTTTGTAAGGGCAATGACACTAATCTGAGACAGCACAAGGAGGTGGAAGGGATCATAGTTGGGTTGAATTAAACTGGAGAGTTTCAAAACACTGTAGGTCAACAATAGACTAAAATAAATACAGGACTCACTTTGCTGCTCTCGCTCTCTGCTCGCTGCTTGCCACAACGTCTGAGAGAGAGGGGGAGGAAGAGAGAGAGAGAGAGGGGGGAGGAAGAGAGAGAGAGAGAGAACGAAGGACTGAGAGTGACACATTTAAGAACAATGACCATATTCTGAACACACACCCACCTCGTTGGCGGTTGAGCATCCTCATCACACAGGCCACACCCCCTGCCAGGGTCAGCATGAGGAAACAGCAGAATACTATGGCCATGACCTCTATGGTTGTCGTGGAAACTTCTGTATAGACAGAGATGAGACGGGAGAGATAGGTCACCACAACCAACTCACCTGTAAAGTTTCAACCTAACTCACCTGTAAAGTTTCAACCTAACTCCCCTGTAAAGTTTCAACCTAAGTCACCTGTAAAGTTTCAACCTAACTCACCTGTCTACTCTTCAACATGCATAAAGTTAATACAGTTAAATAATTTGTTAACATTTAGGGTGCTTCCCAAATGGAACCTTATTCCCCATTTGGCGCACTACTTTTGACTATGGCCTATGGGTGACTAATTCTCCCTCATTTGGGACACATCCTAACTCACCTGTGACCTGCACAAGGACAGGTTGGCTTTCCACCCAGGCGGACGTTACGTCATAACTGTCCCTTGCCCTGCACCGATAATACCCAGAGTCCTCTAGGGTGATCTCGGTGAGGAATAGGGTGCGCCCTCCGTCCGCCAGGGCGTGAGAGGGGTGAGAGGAGTCTCCCTCGGAGGGGTGAAGGAGGAGGGAGCCGTTGAGGGACCAGGAGAAGAAAGGGAATGTCCCGAGGCTCAGGAGGCATTGGAGACGAGCGGCGGCCATCTTGGAATCAACCCTGTAAAGGTACTCCACATCCACCTTTGGTGAGCCTCCTACTGGGACTGGAGGGAGGGAGGAAGGAGAAAGAGGAAGGGATGGGAAGGGGGGAGGGAGGGAGGAGAAGGAGGAAGGGATGGGAAGGGGGGAGAGAGGAATGAGAAGGAGGGATGGGAAGGGGGGAGGGAGAGAGGAATGAGAAGGAGGAAGAGATGGGAAGGGGAAGAGGCGGAGGGAGGGAGGAATGAGAAGGAGGAAGGGATGGGAAGGGGGAGAGAGGAATGAGAAGGAGGAAGGGATGGGAAGGGGGAGGGAGAGAGGAATGAGAAGGAGGAAGGGATGGGAAGGGGGAGAGAGGAATGAGAAGGAGGAAGGGATGGGAAGGGGGAGACAGAGAGGAATGAGAATGAGGAAGAGATGGGAAGGGGAAGAGGCGGAGGGAGGGAGGGAGGGAGGGAGGGAGGGAGGGAGGGAGGGAGGGAGGGAGGGAGGGAGGGAGGGAGGGAGGGAGGAAGGAATGCGAAGGAGGAAGGGATGGGAAGGGGGAGAGCAAGGGAGGGATGGCCACAGTCAACACTCATACAGCTATCATGACATAAAAACAGTCAACATTCATACAGCTATCATGACATAAACACAGTCAACACTCATACAGCTATCATGACAAAAACACAGTCAATACTCATACAGCTATCATGACATAAACACAGTCAATACTCACACAGCTATCATGACATAAACACAGTCAACCCTCATATAGCTATCATGGCATAAAAGCACTAAACATTCATACAGCTATTATGACATAAACACAGTCAACACTCATACAGCTATCATGACATAAAAACAGTCAACATTCATACAGCTAACATGACATGAACACAGTCAACACTCATACAGCTATCATGACATAAACACAGTCAATATTCATACAGCTATCATGACATAAACACAGTCAATACTCATACAGCTATCATGACATAAAAACAGTCAATATTCATACAGCTATCATGACATAAACACAGTCAATACTCATACAGCTATCATGACATAAATACAGTCAACACTCATACAGCTATCATGACATAAACACAGTCAATACTCATACAGCTATCATGACATAAACACAGTCAATACTCATACAGCTATCATGACATAAATACAGTCAACACTCATACAGCTATCATGACATAAACACAGTCAATACTCATACAGCTATCATGACATAAACACAGTCAATACTCATACAGCTATCATGACATAAACACAGTCAACATTCATACAGCTATCATGACATAAACACAGTCAATACTCATACAGCTATCATGACATAAACACAGTCAACACTCATACAGCTATCATGACATAAACACAGTCAATACTCATACAGCTATCATGACATAAACACAGTCAACATTCATACAGCTATCATGACATAAACACAGTCAATACTCATACAGCTATCATGACATAAACACAGTCAACACTCATACAGCTATCATGACATAAACACAGTCAACATTCATACAGCTATCATGACATAAACACAGTCAATACTCATACAGCTATCATGACATAAACACAGTCAATACTCATACAGCTATCATGACATAAACACAGTCAACACTCATACAGCTATCATGACATAAACACAGTCAATACTCATACAGCTATCATGACATAAACACAGTCAACACTCATACAGCTATCATGACATAAACACAGTCAATACTCATACAGCTATCATGACATAAACACAGTCAACACTCATACAGCTATCATGACATAAACACATGCAGGAAACACATAGAATACTACAATACACACACACACATAGGTTTAGCCCGTACCCACTACCAGAGTCAGGGGTCTGCTGGTCAGTCTCTGTGCATCACTCTCCACTGTACACCGCACCGTGCCCATGTCACGCCCGGGAACCATGGCAACGGGGAACCAGGCAACCAGCGACTCCGTTGCCACGTCGGAACCCACCTCCTTGTCGTCAAGGAAGAGGTAGAAGGTCACGGGAGGGGTTCCCCTTGATGACCTGCAGGTCACATTGCCGCAGAAACTCGAACCCTCTTTGGAGATGGTGAAGGATATTTGGGGTACGGAGAGATAGGCTGAGGGAGAGAGAGATAAAGAGAGAAAGAGAGAGAGAGAGAGAGAGTTGGGCAGAGAGAAAGGAAGAGTGATCGCCATTCCCAAGGTCCAGTATGGTTGTGGTTGTGACTTAACCTTCGACTTTTAACCTCTGCAGTTGTACCTTTGACCCGGACCGTGACCTCTCTGCTGCTGGAGAACCTGCTGTTGGTCTGCATCCTGGTCCCGGCAATGCACGAATAATTCCCAGCATGCTTTGCTGTGACCCTCTCCACCACCAGCGTGTTTCCCACCGGCCAGAGCAGAAGCGGGGTCAAAGGTGAGGTTGGAGATGATGTCACTTCCTGTCTGTTGTAGAACCAGGTGTAGGAGAGGTGGGAGCCCTTGGTGACATCACAGGTGAGAGTGAGCCGCAACCCCTCGTAGAGAATGGGAGGATCAGGGTCAGAGGTCACCATAGTGCCTGAGACAGGGACTGAGGTGGGGTGGAGGAGAGGAGGATGGAGGAGAGGAGGATGGAGGAGAGGAGGATGGACGAAGGGGATGGGTGAAAGCATTTAGCTGTGAAATGATCGATTCCACTGAAACAGCTCTACCACCCACACACACACACACACACACACACACACACACACACACACACACACACACACACACACACACCCTTCTACTCACTCACTACTTGCAGGCGGACTGTTCCACTGAGGCCCATGTTTCCACCTGCCATCACCCTGCAGTGGTACGATCCTTCTGACGTCACAGAGATCTTCAGGAAGAACGTAGCCGATTGGTCGTCTTGGAGGTCGTTGCTCGTGGCGACCAGGTGGTTGCCGTCCTTCAGGAGCTCGTATGTGTTTGGTGGAGGAGACCCAGGTGACCTACATTGGAACACTACCTTGGAGTTCAGGTAGGCCTTGTCTGGACCAATCAGAATAGGGCTAGGGAGAGATGAACCACCTGCAGAGAGGGAGTAGGTTGAAGTAGCCTCAAGATGCTGATCTCGGGTCAGTTTTGTATTTCCTTAATGGCTGAGGTTAGGGTCGGGGAAGCAGATCCTAGATCTGTACCTAGAGGAAACTTCAGCCCAGAGCTCTGAAACATGGTTTTACATTTGTTTAGGTTCTTTAGAACATTGCTGTCAAGCAGTTGGAGAGTTTAGTGTGGCCGTGAAACTCAAAACTGGACATTTTCTCATTGAACCATATGGAGGATATAATAGACTGTGATAAGAGTCATGTGTGAGAGTCATGTGTGAGAGTCATGTGTGAGAGTCATGTGTGAGAGTCATGTGTGAGAGTCATGTGTGAGAGTCATGTGTGAGAGGTGTGAGAGTCATGTGTGAGAGTCATGTGTGAGAGTCATGTGTGAGAGTCATGTGTGAGAGTCATGTGTGAGTGTCATGTGTGAGAGTCATGTGATGTGTGAGAGTCATGTGTGAGAGTCATGTGTGAGAGTCATGTGTGAGAGTCATGTGTGAGAGTCATGTGTGAGAGTCATGTGTGAGAGTCATGTGTGAGAGTCATGTGTGAGAGTCATGTGTGAGTGTCATGTGTGAGAGTCATGTGTGAGAGTCATGTGTGAGTGTCATGTGTGAGAGTCATGTGATGTGTGAGAGTCATGTGTGAGAGTCATGTGTGAGAGTCATGTGTGAGAGTCATGTGTGAGATGCACCTTTTAATTGAATGTAACTGGAAAACAGAAAACAGGAACAATATGAATACATACCCATTATGGACACTAGACAGGCCACCACTGGGAGAGAACAAATCAACAGAAATACTTTAGTACAGGACACTTGTCAACTTTACTCTGTTAGCCTGGGTCCTAGTCTCCTTATGGCATTGCCATCATTGGCTTGACAATGACAGCAATGGAGTCGGTAAGAGCCACAAGCAGATCTGGGGACAGGGTATAACTTTGTTGAAAAAAAATGAATACACTGACTCACCCAAAACAGGCAATAAACATAATTCTCGTTTTTTCTTCATACTCAGGCTCAGTCTTCATCCGTAGCATGCTGTCTGTATAAGTGTCATGTGTGTGTGTGTGTGTGTGTGTGTGTGTGTGTGTGTCAGGGTGTTGCACGGTCCACCACATGCTAGAGGGAGATAACTTGAGTATGTGCGTCTCTCATCAAAAACATTCAACTATACTGTCCATCTAGACAACACTATGACTACTAACCTACTACAACTATACTGTCCATCTAGACAACACTATGACTACTAACCTACTACAACTATACTGTCCATCTAGACAACACTATGACTACTACAACTATACTGTCCATCTAGACATCACACTATGACTACTACAACTATACTGTCCATCTAGACATCACACTATGACTACTACAACTATACTGTCCATCTAGACATCACACTATGACTACTACAACTATACTGTCCATCTAGACATCACACTATGACTACTACAACTATACTGTCCATCTAGACATCACACTATGACTACTACAACTATACTGTCCATCTAGACATCACACTATGACTACTACAACTATACTGTCCATCTAGACATCACACTATGACTACTACAACTATACTGTCCATCTAGACAACACTATGACTACTAACCTACTACAACTATACTGTCCATCTAGACAACACTATGACTACTACAACTATACTGTCCATCTAGACATCACTATGACTACTAACCTACTACAACTATACTGTCCATCTAGACAACACTATGACTACTAACCTACTACAACTATACTGTCCATTAGACAACACTATGACTACTAACCTACTACAACTATACTGTCCATCTAGACATCACACTATGACTACTAACCTACTACAACTATACTGTCCATCTAGACAACACTATGACTACTACAACTATACTGTCCATCTAGACATCACTATGACTACTAACCTACTACAACTATACTGTCCATCTAGACAACACTATGACTACTACAACTATACTGTCCATCTAGACAACACTATGACTACTAACCTACTACAACTATACTGTCCATCTAGACAACACTATGACTACTACAACTATACTGTCCATCTAGACATCACTATGACTACTACAACTATACTGTCCATCTAGACAACACTATGACTACTACAACTATACTGTCCATCTAGACATCACTATGACTACTAACCTACTACAACTATACTGTCCATCTAGACAACACTATGACTACTAACCTACTACAACTATACTGTCCATCTAGACAACACTATGACTACTAACCTACTACAACTATACTGTCCATCTAGACAACACTATGACTACTACAACTATACTGTCCATCTAGACAACACTATGACTACTACAACTATACTGTCCATCTAGACAACACTATGACTACTAACCTACTACAACTATACTGTCCATCTAGACAACACTATGACTACTACAACTATACTGTCCATCTAGACAACACTATGACTACTACAACTATACTGTCCATCTAGACAACACTATGACTACTACAACTATACTGTCCATCTAGACAACACTATGACTACTACAACTATACTGTCCATCTAGACATCACTATGACTACTAACCTACTACAACTATACTGTCCATCTAGACAACACTATGACTACTACAACTATACTGTCCATCTAGACAACACTATGACTACTACAACTATACTGTCCATCTAGACATCACTATGACTACTAACCTACTACAACTATACTGTCCATTAGACAACACTATGACTACTAACCTATTACAACTCTACTGTCCATCTAGACAACACTATGACTACTACAACTATACTGTCCATCTAGACAACACTATGACTACTACAACTATACTGTCCATCTAGACATCACTATGACTACTAACCTACTACAACTATACTGTCCATCTAGACAACACTATGACTACTACAACTATACTGTCCATCTAGACAACACTATGACTACTACAACTATACTGTCCATCTAGACAACACTATGACTACTAACCTACTACAACTATACTGTCCATCTAGACATCACTATGACTACTAACCTACTACAACTATACTGTCCATCTAGACAACACTATGACTACTAACCTACTACAACTATACTGTCCATCTAGACAACACTATGACTACTAACCTACAACTATACTGTCCATCTAGACAACACTATGACTACTACAACTATACTGTCCATCTAGACAACACTATGACTACTAACCTACTACAACTATACTGTCCATCTAGACATCACTATGACTACTAACCTACTACAACTATACTGTCCATCTAGACAACACTATGACTACTACAACTATACTGTCCATCTAGACAACACTATGACTACTAACCTATTACAACTATGCTGTCCATCTAGACAACACTATGACTACTAACCTACAACTATACTGTCCATCTAGACAACACTATGACTACTAACCTACTACAACTATACTGTCCATCTAGACAACACTATGACTACTACAACTATACTGTCCATCTAGACATCACACTGTGACTACTAACCTACTACAACTATACTGTCCATCTAGACATCACACTGTGACTACTAACCTACTACAACTATACTGTCCATCTAGACATCACACTGTGACTACTACAACTATACTGTCCATCTAGACAACACTATGACTACTACAACTATACTGTCCATCTAGACATCACTATGACTACTAACCTACAACTATACTGTCCATCTAGACATCACACTGTGACTACTAACCTAACAAGGTTAAGTTATGAATGGAGGACACAAGGAACCAGAGATCTGAGAAAACAACAACAGAACAATGAATGACGTAACAACACAGCCTTTTAATAGAAGCTCTTTTAAAACTGCGTTCATAGAAGTTCACATTTAAAAACAGTATTTGATTAAATATTTAAACAATGTATTAAAAAACCTCCAGCTGTTGCAGAAACAACATCTACTTCATAGTAAGAGCTTTTACATAAACAGTGGGGAGAACAAGTATTTGATACACTGACGATTTTGCAGGTTTTCCTACTTACAAAGCATGTAGAGGTCTGTAATTTTTATCATAGGTACACTTCAACTGTGAGCAATAAAATGCTAATTAATTACTTAAAAATCATACAAAGTGATTTTCTGGATTTTTGTTTTAGATTCCGTCTCTCACAGTTGAAGTGTACCTATGATAAAAATTACAGACCTCTACATGCGTTGTAAGTAGGAAAACCTGCAAAATCGGCAGTGTATCAAATACTTGTTCTCCCCACTGTATATATAAAACCATTAAACACATCAGTATTCTAACAGTACACATTAGTAGTACTCTGTCCTGTTTACAAGTACAGCCTATATAGCAACATCATCCCCGATCATACAACATACCTGAGAATGAAGCTTTTACAACTGCATCATAGCCACTAAACACATCAGTACAGTAACACAAGTTATGTAACTGACACTCTTGTTGTTCTTAATACTGTATATGACATTTAGGTACAGCCCAGAGCAATAAACCCTTAATGTTAGGGAGTGACTACTTGTTGTTCTTAATACTGTATATGACATTTAGGTACAGCCCAGAGCAATAAACCCTTAATGTTAGGGAGTGACTACTTGTTGTTCTTAATACTGTATATGACATTTAGGTACAGCCCAGAGCAATAAACCCTGAACGCTAGGGAGTGACAAAAAGCTCAAAGGTCACATCTGCTACTACTTTTGTGCGCTAAATATGGAATAGGGTGCCATTTGGCTGTTTGCTCCATAGAGTTAGATAGAGGGTGCCATTTGGCTGTCTGCTCCATAGAGTTGGATAGAGGGTGCCATTTGGCTGTCTGCTCCATAGAGTTGGATAGAGGGTGCATTTGGCACAATGATAGGTGGTGGGCTCTATTTCTAACTCTATGGGCTGCATAGAGATAGTTAGAGAACACAACATTGCATCTGTCCCAATGGGGCGTCTGTGGGAGCATGGGAAGAGCCATTGAGGAAATCTTCATTTCAAACTAGTTCATTTTCTTCTTCTACTACTTCTATGAGTGGGTAAACAAACTGTAAGGGTGCATCCTGGCACCTGGAGTGTGTTGTTTGAACAGGTA